>NC_085019.1:6210603-6232144 GCF_963692335.1 Osmerus eperlanus
ACATGAGCCTGTCATCCCAGAAGAGGAACATGAAGGATCCCCTTTACCCTCGCCTTAAACGCAGCTCGCTCATTTCCAATGCGGACTCTCAATCCACACCTTCTTCTCTGCTTGAGAGCTTATTAACCTAGCCATAGACCAGGTAATGCACGTTGTTCTTGCTGGAATTGGATCTTTCATTCAGTCAAATGTCCAGGTGATGCTTGGGAGACTGTGACTGTGGTCATGTAGGGGCAATGCTGACGTGAAGTCAAGCAGACCTGGCCCTGAACTCGACACAGACCTCAGACATCACGGCTCTCTCAAACAGAAAACTCCTTAATGATCCAGGAAATTCGTTTCTGATGCTGATTGCTGACAGCTATTCTTGTCGATCCCATGCTGAGTTAATCCTGTATTTCACTTGGTGTTTCAATGGAAGTGGCACAGAGAGCTCCAGCGTCTAATAATAGACTGCTTCCTCACACTTGTAATCCACCTCTGACCTCTGCACCTGTATGAACCTGCTTATCTTCTCAGAGGTATGGCTGTTGGCCCTCTAATGGCTGAGCAGAAATTCAGCACGCTTCCATTTCTGTGGGTTTATATGTTTCTTTAAATGCCAGTGTAGCATAAATACAAGAAACTTGTACTGAATAATTAAGTAATAAAGTACTTTGATGGAAACTCCTTGCATGGGTAAATTTCGATTGTGAAATTTGAACTAATTTGACCAGTCTTGCATATACAGTAATTGCTTTGTCTGTTGTTCACTGGGGCCTCTGTGTCCTTTAAAATCTCTTTTGTAATGGAGATTATGTTGTTAGAGTAGGTTTAATGATAAGGCACTAAGACCTGTTACAGAGAAAATTCAAAATGTATTTGTAGCTTTGTTCCACTGGGGGGCAATGTTGCCTTACATAAAGCAACCAGAACAAAGCTTTGTATAAGGCAACTGCCTTTAAATTGACTTTATGCCTGAAAATGTTACTTTCTAGAGTGGCATAAGTCTCAAATATTTTGAAAAATGTCCATGCTAAATCCACAGGATAGCCCAACATTCATGAAACTAATGGGAGTCAGGTGGCTGAGCGGTTAGGGAATCGGGCTAGTAATCTGAAGGTTGCCAGTTCGATTCCCGGCCATGCCAAAGGACATTGTGTCCTTGAGCAAGGCACTTCACCCTACTTGCCTCGGGGGAATGTCCCTGTACTTACTGTAAGTTGCTCTGGATAAGAGTGTCTGCTAAATGACAAACTGTAAATGTAAATGAAACCTCCAGGACTGCAAATTTACATTTACATTTAGTCAAATAGCTTGTTCCCTTTGTTGGAGTTGTATTCAAATGAGTTTTCAGAGATGACCTCACCTCAGCTCCCAGCCCCATATCCCAGAGCCTCATTCGTTCACTCACTCATTCAATTCATTTCAGCTCTTTATGAAAAACTAGTAAATGTATTCAGCTGTTAGCCTGACCTTTGAGTTCCTGAAAGGCTCAGTAGATGGCACTGTTGTCTGTAAATGGATACTTGCGTTTGATGATTGATTACTGTAAAGTCTTAATGTAAATCTTTTGCATTTTTTATTAGAACATGTGATCTATGTATACAATATTATTTCAATCAGCTATATTAAGTATAAAGGTAATTTATATTGTACAATAAGGGATATAGTTGTGTATTCCAAGCTGTTGATGGATTACTATCTATTACAGGGGAATTCGTGTGGCTTTGGCCCGGTGGAATATGAGATCATTTGCAATTTGGCCCATTTATTGATCAATAATTCAATTTACTCTGAAAATGAGGTAAGGGGTTAGTGAATTAGAATTATCTACTGTGTTTCAACTTGAGATATCTGCACCAATTATGTGCTGATGTAATTGAATATGATCTTCCGCTTGGAAATGATAGAACCATCCAAGGACAGCCTCCATGCCATCAACAGTGATGTAAAGATGTTCATACGTTGAGGATCATTCGGCATAAAACATCTCTTGGTCTTTTGTCTCACTGTCTAAAGAATCACAGTTGCACAGTAATGCAATGAATGAAGGGATAGATAAGACCGTTTACAGATGGGAATTTGTGAGGGAGAAAGGCAAAAAGAGAGGAAAGGAGATAGAGTCAGGGCCAGAAGGAGAAGGAGAGAGAAAGAGAGTAAGAGAAAAAAGAGAAACCGAAAGAGAAACACAGAAAGAGAGAGAGAGAGAGAGAGAGAGGGAGAACCAGAGAGCAAGACAGAGAGAGAGAGCATCTTGATTTCAAATAGTTGACTCTGCTTCACTCTGAGGTTAGAGAAGCAGAATGCTTCTGCCAGATGAGTATTAATGAACTAATGAGGCCAGTGCCTTTCTCCTCTCCATCATCCTCCTCCCACAGGGGAGACTGAGCACTTTGGGTGGAGCATAGTGGATAATAGCAAATGTGGGTGTCAGTAATAATACTGTCTGTCTTGCCAAAGTGGTGTGCCGAATGACTCCTTTGTCTCGCATTAATTTCTTTGTCTCCTTTTCTCTCTCTCACTCCCTCCCTCTCTCTCTCTCTTTCTGTCTTTTTCTTTCTTTCTCCTTCTCTCTCTCTGTCTCTCCCTCCTTTGCTCAAGGTCCCCCACTGAGGTTTCTGGTTGAAAGCGAGTCAGCAGGAATAAAAAGGACTCTGGCTGTTGACTCCCCCAGAAAGAGAGGATGGTGGGAGGAGCCAAACGAGGAGAGACACGCCCACGCGCACGCATACGATCCTGCGCACACGCGCGCACAAAAACCCAAACACGCCCGTTCACACGTACCCACACACATGCACACAAACCACACACGGATCAAATTGTGCGTTGAAGTCCTCCCCTAAGGCCGGAACGCAGAGTAATGCGCTCAGTGCGATTATTTCATTTATAACTGTCCTGGACCTTTTCAGATAAGACCATTTTTCAGGTTGCCATCCATTAACATCTTCAGCCTGCATCCATTAGGCTGCCAAGCTCACAGGGCTCCATTTAAAGGGACAGAAGCTCGACTTGTTCGGGTTGTGCTGTTGAACACTGAAATCAGAACTCCTTCAGCGCGCAGAGACCTCCAGTCACCTAATCCCAGAGGATGAAACAACACAACGGCACCGTTCCTAGTTGTGAATCATTTCATGAATGATGCATCCGGCATCCGAGTCAGCAAAACCACTGAGACGCTCCCAGTTGCTGTGGTGTTCAGGGCTGCTTGTGCTTCGACAGTGCCACAACATAACATTTCCTGTCGAAGACTCGCTGAAGGCCTAGAGTACCCTAAGGCTCTGGTAGACGGTGAGGCTGCGAGCGGTTCGAGATGGGACTTGCGTATGTCTGGAAAGTCCCCATCCCTTGGGTGCAGACAAGAGCTGTCGCTGTCATTGTCACTTAATAGGACATGGCTGCCTTGGCTGGGATTCTCCCTGCTCGGCACGGCTGTATTCTCTGGGCCTGTTAATCCAGGTGTTCATTCATCTACATGACCACCCTCCCACACACTTGGACTGGCTCACTGCACTCTACTGTACCACCCATTCCAGCCCCACTCACTCACTCACTCAATCCATCCCTCCATCCCTCCTTTGCTCCCTGCCTCACATGATCCCTCCCTCCCTCACTCCCTCCCTCACTCACACGCCCATCTCCCTCCCCCGCTCTCTCCTTCCCTCATGTGCTACCTGTAGTTATGGGGGTTAGCCAACGAGCTAAACATGCAGACAGACATATAAATGAGCCTTGGTAAATGTCAGTCTTTTCATGCCAAGTTGTAATGCCACATTTGTTTTGCAAACTGTCATTTGTTTTTAGTGTAAGCCAACTTGTTAACCCCATCCTCTTGTTTTCCCCTCGGCTCTGCCTTCTCAAGACATAAATAGAGCAGGGAATGGGATTCTATTTCAGGTTGTGATGCCGACAATGTGTAGGACAATGTTTAGACTAAAACATCTCAGAACAATGTATTTTTTTAAACGCTTCAAACACTTTTAGCTCATGAAGGATTGTAGCAGGGGAGGGGGACTCAGAAAGGACATGATTGGCTGGTGAGCAATAGCATTCCCTTCAACTGTGTGTTTGTATATGATGTTTGTAGGTTTGATGCAGACAGGCAAGCAGACAGGTAGACAGACAAGAAGGCAGAAAGACAAGTAGCTGGACAGGCAGAGAGGCAGGTAGGCAGACAGCCAGAAGGGCAGGTGGGCAGAAATATAGACAGACAGACAGAAGACCGACAGACAGAAGACCGACAGACAGGCAGGCCGGCCGGCCTGGGGGGGGGGACAGGCCTGATGTTAATGTCATCCTCCGCTCTTTGGCTCCGAATTGAAGGCTAATGTGTGTCCTGCTCTGACAGAGGCCTGTCTCTTTCATGTGAGGGGGAATGACCGTATGAATTACAATGGCAGGTGTGTGTGTGTGTGTGTAGATGTTCGGTCATGTCTGTGTGTGTTTGCGTGTGTCTGTGTGTGTTCCCACACGCATGCCTGTGTGTATCTTGGTCCTCCTGTTCCGAGGTTTCTATGTGCAGCCATGCTACAGGAGCCAGCCATGCCTCACACTGAAGTTCTCCTTCATGGCTTTTACTGCATTCCCACACGCGGTGACGCTAAAAGAAATGATTTACACACAAGTGAATAAATACCCTGTGGCCCAGTGCTACGCTACATGACCACCCCATGCTGCTTCCAAGGCTCCAGGCATGTCCAGGATTACTTTTAGGGGGTCACAGACATCTGTTTGTTTAGTGTCTCTGGAACAACTGTTAGCAATGCTAACATTCTGGAGATGGTGTGGCAACCAGCGGGGACAGACAGGTGACGTGTGGGATTTGTCACACTGGAAAGTGAAGATGCCCAATTTCGTGATGTGTCTCGAAACTCCCTGCGACTACTGTTTTGAAACAACAAAACCACATCTGGGGACGAAGCTGTAACTGTGAAATGATGGCCGCGGCACAAGACGAGAACCCACTCTGTGTTGTTGTAGTATTACTGGTGTGAGGTCTATGAAGTCATTCCAGGCGGTGAGAGGTGAGTTGAGGAGCAGTCACCACAAGCTAATCAGGCTGGGTGGGGACACGGAGGGTGAGACAAGGATCGACAGATCTCCCACGCAGAGGTGGGGAGACAGGGGGGATGGGGAGGAGGGGGAGGGGGCAAGGTTGCTAAGGGGGTCCCTCTCAGTGTTTGCTGTGAGCTCAGCAAAGCTGTGGAATACCCCACACCTCCCTGGATGAACACGGTTTCCTCCTGCGTCGTGGAGATCGACAACTCGCCGGTCTTTGGCGCACAAACGCACGCGCGCTCAGAACGCAATCTGTTTATTGAGGCAATGATCATTAAACAGCCCAGGTCTTCCCTCTGTCTTCTCCAGTTATGTTCCAATGCCCCCCCCCCCTTCCCTGTCTGTAAACAGTTTACAGTGGCGAGTGCTTTGGCATCTTCTCATCTGGCATCAAGTCACAATGACTTGGCTTCTGCTTGTAGTAGAAAATCATCCACACTCTCCTTGCCCACTCTGTCCTAATTTATGTGCTGTGGGGATCCATTCTTCTTCAGATAAAGGCCATTTTGTTGATTATTCAGTCTGTTTCTGATTCAATTCTGGCTGCCCTCGGAGAGCAGCGACGATTCCACCGTCACTCCTAGATGGGCTGAGAGGGAATGGCTAACGGGAATTTTACAGTGAATTTCAAAATGCTGTTTGGAGTTTGAACTGTTTGTTTGTGAGAGCGTGCGCATGCCTGCGTGTGCATCATGCACCTTCATGATGCACACGCATCATGCAGGGTGTGTGTGTGCATTTTACTCTACAAACGATGACCGGTTTATCCAGCTGTGACGTGGGCAGAACAGAAAAGGACACGATGTTGAGGTACAAGCGGTATTGGTGACATTTGTTCTTTGAGACGGAGGTTGCATGGGGTACACAGTGCTAGCCATTCCATGTGTATTCCAACTGGCCGGTGATGAAGTGCTTAGCCTACAGGCGCTCTTTGTGTTGCATAGGGCTTGTGTTTCCTTGGGAACCCATCGCTTGTTAACAAGGGTGTGTGTTGGTGTGTGTGTTTGTCAGAGAGACAGAGAGAGAGAGAGAGAGAGAGAGAGAGAGAGAGAGAGAGAGAGAGAGAGAGAGAGAGAGAGAGAGAGAGAGAGAGAGAGAGAGAGAAAGGAAGAGAGAGTGCAACAGACAGAGGGAGTGATGGAGAGAGAGGCGGAGAAAGAGGCATATATCCAGAGGGCAGAGAAAGACTCACTGTAGGGCCCTGGTCTCTAGTGGGTGCTGGTGGTTCAGGGTAAATTGTCCTGAGCAGATGGGCACTGAGCTTTAGATAGGGACTGTCTCTTACCAAAGAGCTTCAGTACAGATTGGTGAGTGAGCGACCGATCGATCGCATGTTCGCGCTTGTTTGCATGCACAACACACACGTGTGAATGTGTTTTCTATATGTAGTGCAATGACTAAAGGGCTACCAAACCGCATTGACACTAGCCACGGACCATTAAAAGGTTAAGAGCTTTCTGCCTTTGAGAAGCCCAACCCCAGTAAATCAGCACTGCATCTGCCCCAGCTGCTCGAATCACCTATTAAAACGTCCTGGAACTTGTGTACAGATTGTTGCATGCAGGTTGATACTGGTGGATATACACCGCAGGTCGAGCCAGTCTTCAAGCCTCACGCTCCATGGAGGAGGAAAGGAGAGGGCACTGAGACGGCTGAAAGAAATGTCCTCATGGACAACTGCTTAATGGCTCAGATCCACTCTAGCTAGGACATGCTCAGTAGATATATTTTGCGGTCGAGGAACTTGGCAGAGATCCCATGTCCAAGCCCAGTTGGTTGGTGGGCAAAAGCGAAAACAAAACGATGAAATGTATTCAAGGCCAGGGGGGTTCTAGACACCTAACAGTTAAGAAAATATTCCAGCCATTCCCTTGAGCCTTGAGCATCTTGAGATGCTTAACCTTCCAAATGAATTACAAAAGTAACCAAAGGGAAATATAACTCCCACACGTAGGATAGTTTCTATCACCTCTAGTCACCTCGTGTACGGATAATGTTCCTCTTCACATCAGATGGGATTAGAGCCCAGGGCTGACCACAGGCTTGCTTTGTCCACTGATCTGACCAAGAGAGCAGAAATAGTCTGAAAATCAATACGGGTCCAGCATGGACCGCTGTCAGTCTGAAGAGAAAACCCCACTAAGGAGCGCTGTCTCCATGGAGACACCAACAGGGCATGTGACAGCCCTCAGGTGCGTTCTCTCTGTGTGCCTCTGACAGCCGAAATGGTCCATTTATGCTTCATTTTCTACATTTCTACATCTTTCTCTCCATCTCTCCCTCTTTGTATCTCCTAGTTTCTCTCGCTCCCTCAACTCCTTTCCTTTTTCTTGTGCTTCTTTCTTTTCTATTCCTCTTTCTTTCCCTTTCTCTGTTTAGTGAAAGGGCTGGGGCTCCCAATCTGTGGACACTCACCCCTGTGTAGAATCACGATTGCAACACACTCAAATATTGGGTCGATGCGGAGAAGACTGGAGCAGGATGGCGATCTGTGCTCGCTTTCAGCTGACTTCTGTTGCATTGATACCATGTACAGTACATCTTTGTTTCTTTATTACATTTGCACACACACACCCACACACACACCCACATGCTGTTCGTATATACAGGAGGATCCTGAAGTCTGAGAATACATTTAACATTTAACGGGGGAATTGAAGACTGAGAAAGCCAAGCATTCTGTGATATCAAAAGAAGCTCTTTGGAACATTGTCAAATCCTTCCGGGACAACATGGGTCATCAGGTTTTTGTGGAGTCCATGTACACTGTCATTAAAACACAAAAGGGGGACATACCCAAAACTAGAATATCTGAATATGAATTTTTCAGAGCTTCAACCTTGTTAAGCTGATATTATCATTTGTAATGATTTGTTTTATACATTTGAAGCAAATGCATAATAAAAGTGTGTGTGTGTGTGTGTGTGTGTGTGTATATGTATATATACATATTGTATTTATATATATATATATACCCTGCTGTATTTATATTTATCTGGTAGTGTCTAGTGGTGTGTCTAGTATTGTATAGTATGGTACACAGTATAGTATTGTCTACTACTTTGCAGTTCCTTAAAGAAGAAGAGGTGAAGTGGAAAGCCATATACAGTGTTATATATGTATATTAATATTTGTATAACACCCTGGTCCAGCATATATATATATATATATATATATATATATATATATATATATACTGTCTATGGTTCTCACTTCACCTCACCTTCTTAAGGAACTGCAAAGTGCTTGTCGTCCATTTTCTGCACCGTCAGGTGCATTTTGGTGCTTTGACTTTCACATAACGACCCCCATGGATTTGTTTGAAGAAAATGAAAGATGTTTCAAAAATGGCTGATCAAAGAGGATCTTTGTTGCCCAGGGCCCCCAGTGCTGATAAGATGTAAGGGTGCCAGTCAGAGCGAATGACTGTTAGTATCTAAGCAGATAGTATATTTTTAAAATGCTGAATATAAACAGGGGGCCATCCAATGAAGGAGGCTAGGACGTGTTTAAGAGTTCTGGCAGACAGGGCTAGGGGCTTGGCAGCTGGGCACCAGCTTTTATATCCTGACATGACTGGCACTTTTACACATACACACATCACTGAGCCAATAGATATCCTGTTCAAGAGTGTGTCTGCTGGTTCGTAAGCGCTCGATGGTACGAGTGATTTGTCGACTTCACAAGTGTTTGCGTGCCTGTGTGTATTTTTCGAAGGTTCCGTAAGGTAAGTGTGCCAATCTCGGCATGGTCTGAGAGTCTGTAGAGTCTGTACATGTTGTACAGGCGTGGTCCAGATCCCCGGCATCTACAATAGGCTCTCACGCCTGCCTGCCCAATCATATCTTATCAGCTCCTCACTGTAATTTCAAGTGACTCGAAAAGGTCTTGTCCTGTCAAGTGTTAAGCTAGAATGATCCACAATCAGAGTGGGGAGAAGACTAGCAGAAAGGTGCAGAGAGAGAAAGAAGGAACAGGGGGAGGGGGCATCCAATCTGGAAAAAAAGTAAAAAATATAAAATTCTAATACGATTGTGAATTATGGTATTTGGTATGATATTTGAAGAGCTTTCATTATTTGCAGTCATGGGAACCGTAAAGAATAATTTCGACAACTCAGTCCTTGAAATATGTGGCTGTGCTGTTACCATGGGAGCAGTAAGTAGCCATTGGGCTGTTTGCATCAATCAAGTCAGGTCATTGCCTCCACAGAATCATATTAAGTGGATACCTATGTGTAACAATTCAGCTTTTTGTGTTACGTCCACATATTGCCTTGTCGAACTGAGGTGTGAAAACAGAGTACGGACGTGCGGAATGAAAATGTATTGCACCCTCTCTCTCTCTCTCGCGCACACACACACATTATACACACACACACTGGTGCGCAAACAGGCCTATATTCTCATGCCCCCAGGCAGCGTCCATTGTATGGTGATGAATGGAGTGTCTCCTGTCCCTGTGGCGGCCGGGGCAGGAGCGGCCTGCTGGGAGCATGGCCGTGCTCGGTGGCCTTTCTCCAGGTTTCCTCTCTTCCTGACTCAGCAGCAGCTGTGCCCACCAGCAGGAAGTCAGCAGGAGGAGGTAAAAATAGTCCACTGGAGATTCACTCTATACTGTACGCCGAGGCTCACGTTTGTCAGTTAGAGATGGTGTGACAGTCGGTAGGTCTTTCCACAGCGGGGTGTCGGAAGGTAAGTAAGCAGGAGAGGACAGCTGCTCCTGTCTCTGTTGTTCAGAAGGTTCTAGAGTTGGGTCAGCAGCCACTGCTGTACAGGGATACATAGTTTAAATACGTCAACCTCGTTTCCAAACCCAACTTGTCGGAAAACCAGAGCGAGAGAGTCCACGGTACAGTCGATATGGTTTGGAATGGACAGGACTGAAGGGGAATAAAAGTCCTAAAGCTGAACTCGGCTCATTTGTCTGGAGATGATTGAGAGATGACATGGGGGAGTTGCTACGTAACTTCTGACCCAGCGCTGCCCAGAGAGGCACCCTGACAGGGTGCCTGGAGAGTGTGCATGAGCGCCTCCGCCCCAACACCAGACGTGCCAGCGTGAGCAGGCAGTTATCGCGGGCCCGGCGTGGGGCGCTGTCATGCCAGCCCAGTGTGGCAGAGCATTGTGGGTAGAGCGCCCGCTTGCTCTTAGCTGAACAGCTGTTAGGGGCGCTCTGTGCCCGAGCGCGGGAGCGCTGGGGAGGAGAGTAAATAAAGGAGGAGAGCTGTGTAAACAGGGCTGCGATGGAGGGATGGAGGGATGGGTGGATAGAGCTAGGGAGGGATGGGGGGAAGGGGGGATAAGGAGAGCAAGAGGAATAGGGAGCAGAGAGGACAATCCGGTCTACACAGGAATGCACAAACAGCACAACACGGCAGGAGGAGAGAGAGAAGAGGACATTAGAGAGACACTGAACTGAAACAGCAGCTACATCTCCACAATCTTGTCAGACGTAACTATGTGTTCTCCATCTCTGGTCACCTTTTTTCAGTTTTCCTGATAGACTGCTCGCCACGTTTGTCAGTCTTGCGTCTGCAGGTATGTGTAACTCCTGTCCATTAGTGGTTGACCTTTCGCAGGAAAACCGATGGTGGTGTTCACAGTCCTCCTAAGGACCTTTACTGGAGCATATAGGAGGAGTTTCCACAGCCCACTTTAATTGGAGCTGATGTGGAAACACGTTTGATTGTGAGGGAGCTTGCCGCTAATTGGCCCAGGTTCGCTGGCCAGTTCAGAAGTCCTCTTCTCCCAGCCCCAGTCCTCAGCTCATTATTTATGAGGTGTGGCCGCGGTTCCAGCTGTCCCACACTTCCAGATGGGGACAGTATGAGAGGGGCGACTGGCTTCTTTTATGAGAGGCTGTAACTTTTCCTGCCATTGTTGTTTGCTGCAGGACCGGGCCTGGTTAGATTTTGTGCAGATGACAGGTTATGGAGCAGTTCCATAGGGGCCCTTTAGCGAGGGCCGGCCATGTAGTAACCTGCTGACAGAGAGGCAGGGGGTCATCTAAGTAGGCCTGATCAATCCCAGGTTTAGGGAGGTGGGAACGGGCATAAGTGCGTCCGTGGATCCCCCCCCCCCCCTTTCCCTCCACACAGGAGAGCTGACCCCAGAGTGGCGCCCTTCAGACACGTCATAAACAACACCCTCTAATTTCCCGTGATCACCAAGCAGCTTTGACCAGCAGGCTTCCGGAGAGGCCCTGGAGCTCCACTGTGGCCCTTGGGGGACCCCTCACAGCACAGCCAGGCGGGACAGTCACCGGGTGGACTGCCATGGAGGAGAAGCCGTTGCCCTATGTCAGCTACGGTGTAGGTCGTCTCGGAGCCCTGAAATCGTAATGCATCATACCTCTATACAGTCTATGGCTATGGATTATCTGTATAGCCGTTAATGAGTTACGGAATAATTCATAGCAGCAGATAAAAGCAACGGCTTTGTCATGTCGGATCCCACAGACATTCCCACCGTCAGTCAAGCTCAAGGGTACCACACAGCAGAGTCGACAGTCATCTTTAAATGTTGCAACTGTATTCCCTACATGTCATTTTCCCTTTGTCTTTCTGTTCGCTTACTCATCTTAAAAACCTTGACACTGCATAGGGGTGAGAGATAAGAGTGTGTATGTGTGTGGACCAGAACATTCAGGGTTAAGGTTCAATTGAAGTTGAAGTTTAAGGTTATGAATAGTGAACAAGAACAGCAACCAAATATTTACGTGCGGGTTCATGGAAGTGCACAGAATTCCCAAGGATATGTTCTTAGCTGTCTTAGTGTAAGCAAGGACACAAACACGCACTCCTCTCATTGACTGTGTGAGAGAGCTGCTTTGCCTGCTCCGGCCTAGATGCAGCCATGGCACCCCCTAATCCATTTCTCTGTTGCTCATTACCAGTGGCTTGTAAAGATTCTGTATCAGCTATGCTGGAGGAGCTTTTCACAGCATTACATGGGATTACTGTCCCTCCTCTCTACATATGGTGCTCACATGCTTCTGTGTAGCCTCTCGCCCTTGTGTTTACACAATGTTGACGAAATAACAATAGGAATACACAGATAATCTGGCGTGTTTTCTACTTGTTTACGGGTCAATCTTTATTACGTCCTCATTCTCACAGACAATGTCGTTCCCCGCCCCCCCCCCCCTCACCACACACCCAGACACACAGAGACATACACACACAACCTAACACACTTTCAGATGCTCATGCCCCAGAGTGTCTTCCTGACTGAGGGGAGAACACATTCTTGTCAAGAGAGAACCTGTATCAGTATCTCTTTGCACTGCAGTCTTCAGGTTCTCGTCGAGACACCAACTCACGCATGCCGCACCCCCACCCCTCCTCCACCCAGCCCAGCCCCCACCCCCCACCCCGCCCTAACCCTGGCCCATCTGTCTCCCGCATAGCCCCATACCACTCAAGGGCCAGACAGGGTCAGATGAGGGGCGTGACATTTATGAGGTGTACATATTTGTGCAGGGAAGCATTCCTACTTGATACACTGGGCCACACTGCGTCTGTATTCTGTCTGAAAAGGAGCAGGGAAGGAGAGAGAAGTGAAGGGATGGAGGGAGAGGAGAGAAAGGTTTGCCGATACTAAACAGCTGTGACGCTGAGAGGAGTGGACAGTCTGCTACAGCTATATGTTCACACACACACACACACACACACAGACGCACGCGCACACACAGCTGGGCGAGGCAGGACGGGCGGTGGCCTGGACACGGTGCAGAAGTGACGGTCAACACGCACCGAGAGTGTGGCAGTAAACAGGCATGTTTGTGTTTGCCGTTCGCTGGGCTGCTGCTGAAAATGAGTGATGCACCCATTAGCCCCTGTCTGAGCTCTGGGGGAAAGGCTGGCGCAACATAGGACACAACCCCCCCCCCCCTGGGCCTGCCGAGAAAGGTCAATGACCCATATTGTGGCCCCCTGCAGCAATGCCAGTGGGGTTATCTCGCTGGTTCTGGCTGACGGAGATCGCCATTGTCAAGCTGTTAAGCATACGCAGGTCATTTCTATGTGTGGTGTGGAGGGAGGAGTGGATTAAGTACCAGGAAGCTGGAGACATGGGCATCCACTCAGTCTGTTTTTACATGGTTAGTTTGTGAATCCCATGGATGTTTAGTGTGGTCGTATCATACTGAAACAGAAACATTGTCGTTTCTGAAGAATGATTCCAGAAGAATGATGCAGGGCATTGCAGTGTCCACTAGAGAGCGCCCTCCTTACTCTATCTACGCATCATCAATTCTGGATTGACATCCCTCGTTAGAAACTCCTACAACAGCCCACAAATGATGGAGCTCATATGAGGACGAGAGACTCATCGTCATTTATATACAAATAAAGTATGTGCAGAATTGGCAATAAAATCCGCAGGTTTAAAGTCTGATATTTATTCATAATCCATCCATTAAAAAATCTCAATACTAAAACACTTTTACAGATTGATCATTTAAGCATTTTTAGTAAAATGAATACCCTTAAAACAAAAATTTACTTTACACATGTACAGGTCTTTACAACATTAACAAACGAGGGAAATTGATTAAATAAAAACACTTAACATCTTCATGAATCATCTTTATACTTGGTCGTAAAACATTTTGATATTTACAAAACCAGTAGGTTGAAAACATCTTTAATTTAGGTACATCTGACAAATAATTTTGTCATAGTCAATAGTCAATAGTCCCTCATATTGTTAAAATATGGTAAGTGAAAACAAAGCTGAAGTAAGCCATTCCTACGTTCGCCTACATCACTTCCTGTGTCCTATCAAAGAACATACAAGGAATGTACTGTCAGATACTGTACATGACACGTGTCTTTGTGACATCACAAGGGAGCCACTTCACTGGAATGTTCTCCACTTTGGCCAGCGCTGCAGAATTTCCTTAATTTTGCATGCCTTGTGGCCAAGGAGCCTCTGAAACACACCTTTTTATCCATAAACGCCCAAACTGTGAAGCATTTTTAAGCAGTATTGCACCTGTAACCTGACTAACTGACACCTATTAGCTTTGAAGTATTTTTGTCTTTGGAGCTAATGGGCCCTGTGCACGTTAAAACATATTTTATTGTGCAATTCAACAACACTGACATGACCGAAATAGATCTAATCTATAAATCACAGTACCCCAATGAAGCTTAGCTTCTCTCTTAGAGCAGGGCTGTAGCCTTTATAGAGGCTTTCAAGTGTTTCACACATTTCAAACCATGGCACATTCGTAATCACAAAAACACACCCACTCACAAACGTACACACACACGCAAATTTGATGCTTCGATTTTGAGATAGACAAAACTATAAATAGTGAACAGGTGTGTTTCTCACCTTATTTAAACTCCTTGTATGTCATGGCAGATCCAGTGAGCTGGGACACAGCTGAACAACACAAGGCATTCAGAGATAGTTTTGGACATGAGGATCCAGTGTTGCTTTATTTTCTTCACTAAGAGGCCTCTACACGGCCAACATTTATTAAGAAGTTCAAATCAGACGTCACACCATGAAAAATAAAATCACATTCTAATAAAGCGCTCTTGGCATGTCGAGCAAACAGCAAAATTGACAATAAATAAAATAAAAATAAATGTGATGAGCAAATAAAAACTTTGCGAACATGGAATACAGTCAGGATTGCATATCAAATAATGAAGACAAAGACAAACAAGATGCGTTTGGCACAAAAATAAAACATTTTTGATTGAGTGAGCCTAATAAACCAGCCTGTCCATTGCTTCATGATTCTGATTGTCCACCACAGCTACTGTAGAGCAGAGCTAAAACACAAAATGTCTCCTCTCTACCGAACTGCCAAAACTCTCACGTTGTTGATACAGTGGTAGGACAGGACTGACTAGGTGGTTCGCCCGTCATTAGCACTTTACAAAGCTGCAGATACATGTGCAAGAAACCATTGTCACAATGCAAAGCCAAAAATGAATATAAAGTAGGAATGAGCAACAGTTTGATTACTGAGTTCCGAGTGATCTCTCAGATTCGATTATTACACAGGTGCTTGACATATTTTAAATAAAAAGAGATAAAGATCTTATACACACTTTGGTTTTCTACAGGTCTATTCGTTTTTGTCGACTATGCACTTAAGTAAAGTTCATCGACCCACGCTCCTTTGCAGACCCAGACTTGTTTAGAACAGATACCTGGTGAGATTAAGCCGTGTCATGGCGTAACTATAAGGATGCCAGAACACTCACTCACCACGCAAACAAAATAGTGTTAGAATGAATTTCCAACTTGTTAAATATGAATTATTTTGTAACCTGTGATTGCAATCCAGTTGGATCTGCTATGTAGCGATGAACAACTCAAAAATACATTAATAAAGGTGTCGTAAAACCGATGCTCAACTTGACAGGACAATTAACAAAATATTAGCCACTTGACCTATGTTTTTTTTTTTTTTACAGGGTAACCCCTTTCTCTGAGAAAGAGTCTTCTCCTGTCTGTTTCCTCTTCACCTCTGTGCTCTGTCTGTCTGACTGTCCTCCTGTCTGTCTCAGCAGGGCATGTGCAGTGCAACGCAACGCATACATCTTCAGCTCATCTTCCCAAAGGAAAACAACAATAACGACAACGTATTCAACACTCATAGAAAAATAAATCAATCGAAAAACATGGAAAGATACCTTTCATATATACAATATACTTCTATATAAAATAGCTTTTATATACATATAGACAATACAACAATAAAACTGATAATTGACCTGTACAATATACACCTGAACCATTAAGACAGGCAAGAGGTACTGAAGTGTATGGCTTGATTTGGAAAAATGCAAAAAATTTACATACATCACCTTTATGCACATTTTATACATATGTTCAAACATCCCTGGAATCATGATGAGGTCTGGGGAGGAATCCCCTACCTCACGGTCACTCACTCAGCAACCACCATGGCAGGCTTGGTCTGGAACAACCCACAGGCCTTACGGGAACCTTGAAGTAATCCAATCCAAACCCTCTCCCAGCTCTCCTTGGGTGACATGCTATGGGGGTTAGGGAGTGTGCTGCAAACCTTTGACAATCCAACGTATGACACTGTGGAGAGAAGCTGGACCAATGGAAATGAAGTCTGATGTCGTTGACCTTTTTCTACGCAGGCGGCCCCAGATCATTTGTCTCAAGTGGAGCAGAGGTGGGGTTCATGGCTGTGAACCCCACTCCCTCCCCCCCACCGACCCACACCCAGGTTAAGGGTTGCGAGGAGCCCCAGTGTGAGGCCAGGGACAGCCCTGCTCAGGTCTGGGTCTGACAAACCCCTTCGGACTGAGTCATGGCCAGGGGTCCTTCAGGCAATGCCACAGTCACCTGTCACCCCTCCACGGTGGTCCCGTAGAAGGCTTCCCCTCAGTAGTATGCTCAGCAGAGGATGGACAGGCCCTCGGCAGTGAGCAGCTGTCCGCTGGTGGGGTCGTAGGTCCCAGCCAGGTAGTAAAGGTCCTGGGGGGGGCCACCGGGCCTCTGGCCGCGGGCCACGCGCTCATACTCCTCAAGGCTCACCACCTGGCACTTATGGGAGATTGTCTGGACGTCGTTCTCATCCTCATGGCACGACTGGTACAGCGCATGCTGGGGAAGTGTAGGAGGAGCAAAGAATAGCTTCATTCAGTGTGTACCCTTTGAAGCCAGATTAAAAATAACTTCCAAGCCTGTCGTGCTGTACATCTGAGGCGTGTGTGCTAACGGACGGTATGCTAACCGCTACGTTGTCCGGGCCCTTACCTTGCCATCGCGGTGCCTCTTGCCCAGTTTGGTCTCCTCGGGGTGGTAGAACCACTTCACCTTGACCACCATGCTGGAGGTCCAGGACTCCCAGAAGCTCTCGATGCGGCCGACGTAGGGCAGGTGGGGGCGCCCGGCTGACAGGAAGACGGCGCAATCGCCCACCCTCACCGTGTCCCGGCCCCGCACAATGGCCTTGTAGAACAGCTTCCTGGCCTTGCCCTTCAGACCCCGCCTCTGTGGAGAACCATGTGTGTTAAGTCAGAACAATGACCCGACAGAACGTTTCCCTCAGGCTGGGTTTTTGGTATTCACTAGGGCACACCTGGCATTGCTAAACCACATGATTTCAGTTCACAATACGATGTCATGTACTGAATGCTTGGCTCATGTACCAAGGAGTGTACCTGGGTAGGATTTCCTGACCACCTCCACAGCTGCCTCCCCGCCAGGAAGGACGCCATCTTGGGCCTGGGACCAGGGCCGTCCTCCGACAGCAGCCTCTGCCTCTTCACCAGCTCCCTGGAGGGTTTGGAGGAGGAGCCGCTGCACTCCTTCCTCTTCAGAGGCTTGAGGCAGTGGTCCGCAGGCCCGCCTCCCTTGGCGCCGGCCACGGCCTTGGCCACGAAGGCGTGGTGGCGGGCCCCGGAGGGAGAGGTGGGGTTGGGGGAGGGGGGCTCCGGGGGCTGCAGCAGGGAGCGGTGAGAGGTCAGGCAGCCCTGCAGCAGCAGGGTGGAGCCCTCCTCGTCCTCCGAGCTGTAGGACGAGTCGTTGTCCGAGGAGCAGAGGCTGGAGCTGGACAGCGAGCCCGAGGAGGAGGAGCTGGAGGAGCCGGACGAGGAGGAGGAGACCGAGAGGCGGGAGAGGAAGCGGCCGGCCGTCCTCAGGCCCCCGGAGGCCGCGGCCAGCGCCGACCTCCTCCTCTCCTCTTCCTCCTCCTCCTCCTCTTCGTCGTCTAGGTCCGAGTAGGAGCTGTGGCAGTCTCGGTGGCAGCTGAGGCCCAGCTCTCCAAACTCGCCCAGAGCCAAGGAGGCGGAGGGCTTCTTCTGGGGAGGGGCCCCCTTCAGGAGGAGATCCGCCCTGGACGCGCCCTCCTTCCTGTTGTCCTTCACCAGCAGGACAGGGTGGGAGTAGGCCTCCGGCCGGGGCAGACCCCCACCGCAGACGCCTTTCGAGCCGAACCCCGATCCGCCCAGCAAAAGCAGCGCCTTGCTGCTCTTGGTCTTCGGGGAGGTCACTCCCTCGTGATCCAGCTTGACCAGGAACTCCTGGCCCGTCTTCCTGCTGCGGGGCATCGCCATCTCCTCCTGCCTGCGCCTCTGGCCGTAGGAGGTTCCCCGGGAGCCCAGGGCCAGGCCGGAGGGCTGGGTGCTGCCGAAGGTGGAGTAGCCGTTAGCGATGCTGCTGAAGGAGTCCACCTCGAAGGAGCTGCTGCTGAACAGGCCCTTGGCCGGGGCGGAGGTCGGGGCCTGGGGCTGGGCCTGCTGGGCCGGGGGCTGGGGGAACAGGTGGGCCTCCCGGCCTCTCTGGGTCTTCCTGGGGCTCCCGTTGAACTGGAACAGGTTGTCGGAGACCCTCTTTTTGGGCATGGCCACCGCGGGCCAGCTGAGCTGGGGGGCGGGGCTCTTGCTGTTGTTGTCAGTCTGCTTCTTCTTGCCCGAACCCTTGGGCCTCCCTAACACACCACAAACACACGCAGAAAGATATCCAGTCACGAAGCTATCAAGGGATAAACATTCAACACGATATATGTTTCAGCTGCCACCGATAATGTGCTTTATTTATGAATGACTCTTTCTTCTACGCATGATGAATGAATAGCGGCGGAATGTTTCAGGGGGGGGGGTCTCAGTCGCGGTCTCTCACCCGGTCTTCTTCTCTCATCCTGGGTCTTGTTGGAGTCGAAGCTGTACTGTCTGTCTGGGTGTTTCTCTCTGAGGGGGGCCTGTTCCAGACCGGAGCCTCTCCTGGCTGCCTGGGCGCTGGAGACCAGGGCAGGGGACGGCTCAGCACCTGGAGGGGGGGGGGGGGGGGGGGGGCACGGAAAGGGGGAGGGGGGTCAACACAAGCTGATAGGTTGCTGCTATTTAGGTCACTTGAGGACGTATATTCGGCGCGCGTGCATGTGCGAAGTACGGCGCGTCCGTCCATCTAAACAAGAGCGAAGGAATGTGCTCTTCTCCGATGACGGGGCAGAGGTGTTCTATGGTTCTCATCACCACAGGGGAGGCCACTCACACTGGATCTGGTAGCCTGGGGGGAGGAGCCGGATGTTGGACAGGACAATCCTCCCCCTGTCGCCGTCGTCAAACTCCACCATGACACCCCCCTGCTTGCCGTCCTCGGCCGGCCCGCTCCGGCGCACGTTGCCTGGGTAGAGGCAGCGGGAACGCTCGCTCCAGTAGGCACACACCCTGGTCCCTTCGGTCAGCAAGGCCTCCGACTCCGGACGCAAATCCAAAACCTGAAAAGTCAAGGCGACAACGAGTTAAGATTCATTACAGACCACACACACGCCCGCCCGCCCGCGCGCACACACACACACAAAACCACACGCGCACCTACGCACACACACATAACACACACACACACAGTGTGTATGGCCAGTCACTGTGCCTCGTCTCCAAGCGGCACTTATCTCATGCCAATGTGCCAGTCAGAGCTGAAAAGAACGGAAGCCATGATGCAGTAAATCCTGACTTGCTGAGTAATACTAAAGAGGGCTTGAATAGGGGGCCTGTGATTGCGGGTTGCCAGATTCCTCCTCCCAACAATGCAGGCAGGGCCAGCATCCGCCACTCACAGGGGGGCCCTTTCAGGTTGTTTTAATTTACTGTTGCCATGGAGAGGGACTCTTTGACGGATGAGGTGTGGGTGTGGATGGGCAGACGTGTGTGAAAGGGAGCGAGTGTGTGCGTGTGTGTGTGAGAGATAGAGAGAGAAAAATGGTGGGAGAGTGAGTGGGAGAGAGAGAGATGTATGCGCGCGCGCGTGTGTGTGTGCGTGTAGGCGGGGGTGTACTGGTGTCAGAGGTAAATAAATGGCTCCTGGATACGGCGAAAGACTGGAAAGTGGAAGTATGGCGTAATTAAAGCCAGCTGCTATTTGAAGACCGTTTACACAACTCGGCCCAGCTGCCAGGATCACTGCACAACAGGCAGGAGGGTTGGGAAACGCGGGAGCGACGGAGAGGAAGCAGAGGGAGAACCTGGATGTTCAGAGAGGACGCGTGACATGAGAGGACATGAAGACGGATCCAGCCAGTCAGAAGAGAAACATGGGCCTCGGTAGGACCGGCGGGGAGTTCCTCTATGAAAGCAGCCAGTGACAGAGGCAGCCGAGGTGAGGTGTGCGCTGGCTTGCAGCCTCTCAGGCTGCCCAGTGCTAGAAAAAGAGGAGGGGGGGCAGGGAGACAGGGAAAGAGGAAAGGAGACAGACAGAGAGAGAGAGAGAGAGAGAGAGAGAGAGAGAGAGAGAGAGAGAGAGAGAGAGAGAGAGAGAGAGAGAGAGAGAGAGAGAGAGAGAGAGAGAGAGAGAGAGAGGGAAAGAGAGAGAGCAAGAGAGGGGGAGAGAGAGAGCAGGAGAGAGGGAGAGAGAGAGAGAGAGAGAGAGAGAGAGAGAGAGAGAGAGAGAGAGAGAGAGAGAGAGAGAGAGAGAGAGAGAGAGCAAGAGAGACCTGACATGAGGACAGGAGGATCCTAAGCAACCCTGGTGTCCCCCGTGCGCCATGACCCTTTGCCCCGGAGACACCAGCCAACCAGCATGCTAGGTGACCAAGGCAGCGCTGGGGTCAGCTGAGCCAAGTCAACTCTCCTCCACTCTCCCTCCGTCTCTCCCTACGGACTGTTCCGGGACCAGCGCTTAGGACACAATCCCGTGCCACCTCTTCCTCCTTGTCCTTTCGCCCAGTCTCCTCTATCCTCCGTGCAGGAGACCCGGGCTGTGTACACAGCTTCCTGTCTGCATGGCGACGGCGTGTCACATTGTTTACGGCTCTCCAAGCCCAGCGAGCACCCGTCTGGGGGGGTGACCTCGTGTGGGCCACAGAGGCGAGGCCTACGCCAGGATGCCGTCAGACAGCAGGGCAGAAGTCGGGATCCCACTGTAAACACTCCGGAGCATTCCACCAGGACGAGCGGGGGGGGGGGGGGGGGGAGGAGGCGGCGGGCGCAGGTTAGCTCAACGCAAATGAACGGCGGCCAAGAATGTACTGCTGCGGTTTTACACTGTGTAATTAGGGCCCCATTTCACTGATGGCTTAGATAAACTGTAATGTTAGCTTAACATGGAGCTCGGCGAGAATTACATAAGGCAAACACACACTCTCACACTTTTGTGGCGGACGTGGATTTATTTGGATTTTTTTTAAACACCAAGCCTGGGTTTCTGAGGAGAATATCGTCTAACTGGAGGTTTATAGCGTGCCTGATTAGGCTGGTCTAGCACGTTGTCAGCTTAGCACTCCACCGTGGTGCAGTGCCTCTGTAGCTGTGTATCCTCCAGCCTCTAGCTAGCTCTGCCAGGGTGCTTCTCCCTCAGTCCCCCTATCACACTCGTCCACGCTTAAACAGGTGCCTCAGTCGCTGTGCAGCTTCCGGCCTCGAGCTAGCTCTATCAGTATGGACAAGCATGTGCTGTTGAGAGGGAAAGGCCACGTCATCTCCCATTAGAGACACAAAAACATGAATGGATCCAGGTGTGAGAGGATATCCCCACACAGAGGTTGGCTTTACACCACA
>NC_085019.1:6232344-6265705 GCF_963692335.1 Osmerus eperlanus
AACAGGACAAGGCTTCGCAGTACTCGTAAATGTTCCCCAGAGGTAGCAGCTTTCTCTGACATTGTTGTTTCACTTATCTGCAGCAGAAGGTGTTATCCACCCAGCCCCCCCCCCCCACTCCATCGCACTCCCCCTCACCACCCGCCACCTATTTGTCAGCAGGGGGCGGGAAAGTCAAATGTGCTAAGTGCATTTCGGAACGTCTCAAGTGGTGAACCTCAAGGTGTCGTATCTAGGAATTCTATTTTACTACGTGGAAAACAAATTCTGATGGATCTGCATGAGTAAAGGGGGAGTAGTCTGGGGACGGGTTGAGAGACGGTGATTGGTTACCTCTTTGTTGCGGCTCCTCCTACCCCGGAGGTCAGTTTCCTGACTGTGTGGGGACTGGACCCCGCCCCCGGCTCCGCCTCCACTGGACCAGCAACTTCTCCTCTGTGGAAACATACAATGAAGGGCATGAGAGTGTGTGTATGTTTGTGAGTGTGTGTGTGAGTGGCTTTTGTGTGTGTGTGTGTGTGTGTGTGTATGTTTGAGTGTGTGTGTTTGTGAGTTTGGGCACAGCTTTGTGTGTGTGTGTGTTTGCGTGGGTGTGTGTGTAGAGATCTCGAGCTATGAATCATCCAAACAAGTGCAAGGCTATAGAGGAGTTGGCAGCAATCTACAGCAGTTACGCAATGTTGAGGATTGAGTAAGATCGAGGTTTTTATAAGCATTTTATTATTGTACTGTACTGATGTTTCTCAGCCATGTTGAAACTGATACTGCTTCTGGGAAGGGCGGTTGTGTCTCCAGAAACAATCCCGTGTAAAGTTGTGAAATCTACGACTACAATAAAAAACGTTGATGTTTTTTTTGTAGTAGTTCCATGTGAACTCTGCAGACAGTATTCACGTGTGCCAGTTGACTCTTTCACTACAGTTGGTTCAGTCACATGACCAATGTCTGATCCAGATCTCCTCTGCCTGGACATGCTAACCTTGTTGATGGGGCCCCTTAGCATGGTGCTCTTGCGAGTGGCCCTCTTCAGCCGCTCGCTGGTGGAGGGGAAGGTGGCTAGGCCCATGCCCCTGCGGTAGAGGCTGCCTCTGGTGCCCAGACTCCCCCAGCGGGGCTCCTGGAGCCGGGGTCCGCGGCCTCTCTTCACCCCCTCCTGGTCCTCGGAGGGCTTCTTGGCTGCAGTACCCGTGCTGAGCCTACAGGGGGCCTTCTTCCTCACCTTCACATCCCCCTCGGCTCCAGACAGACTATGGGACCCTGGGAGAACCAATGAGGAATCGCAGAAAGTGATTTAGGCCAGAGCCATTGGTGATAGGTGGTAGGTGGTGTCGCGTAGGATATTCAGGCTGGTCTCGTACCGTACAGCTCCTGCCTCTCCTTCTTGTTCCTGGCTTTCTGATTGGCTTCCAGCTTCACGACAGAGGAGGGAGACGGACCAGTCAGAGTCAGGCTTGATGACACGTCTCTAGGGGGTTGGACTTTGATGTCTTGTCCTTCATCACTGTCATAACTGCCTTCCTCATCCTCCTCGTCTGAAGAAAACAAAATACAGCACAAGCAGAATAACGTTAGCAAACTCAGTTAACATACAGTACTGTCTGTGCTCAAATTAACATTTTCAACATACTAATTCAATCAAAGATTCTAGTTTTTGAAACAACTCAGAGAAGGACTTTGTGTTCTCTACCCTGACATTTTGAAACCGCCTTCTTATCTGGTTTTCTTCCTGTAGTCGAGCAAATAAGCATTCACTAAAATGAAATATGATGTGTTTTGTTGGAGCGTTTTATTGGCCATGCTAGTCCTTACAAGTGTGGCTGGAGTATTTCTCCTCTAAGTGAGTGTCAATGTGTACGGTTGCGTGCGCGCGCGTTTGTGCCCGAGTGCGTGTTTGCGCCTGTGGCGTGTGTGTACGGTTAAATTGGCTGTGTGTGTGCGTGTACGGTTGTGTGCGTGCATGTGTCTGTACGTCTGCATGCGCGCCCGCGCGTGCATGAGTGAGTGAGAGTGTGTCTGTGGCCTCTGGCTGCTCCGCGGTGCAGCCTGCTCGTCTCCGGGCCCTGTCACAGCCTCTCACCGGCAGCTGTCCACAGCTGCGTCCGCGCGTCTCGCTCCGACGAGCCGGCCGCTGCCCGGGGCGCAGGGGTGTCGGGTGTCGGCGCGACGCCCGCACACTTGTCATTTGACGAGACATTCATCAACACCTTCTCACTCACCTCTGAACGCTGACGCGGGGGGGGGATCACTTTCGGAGTAATTAACAAATTAACAAAACTCACACAGGGATCAAGTGGCGGCCTTCCGCGCATTGACGAGTGTACGGTTTGTTTTTCAATTCCTGGGTAAACTGCCAATGCAATCGGACTCGAGTCGTTATTGGTTTACAGCTCGTCTCGCGTGCGGCAACAGACGAATCGGGCCGAAGAAGCTGCGGTTCAGCTCAGCTCGAGATCATCAGAATCAGAATTCGGTTTATTCGCCATGTATGTTTTACAAACACAAAATTGACTGTGGCAGGGAGGTGCAAAACATTAAACATATATTTAAACAAAAGTTTAACTATTTCTAAGAACTGAACAATCTAAGAATACAAAAATTTAAATATAAAATAAAATATATATAAAAATAAGAATAAGAATCATGGGTTTACTACACACCGAGGTGGGATAGTCGTGTGCCTGTTTACAGTGTGCCTAACCTGCCGGGGGAGAGTGGGCGTTCCCAGCAGAACAGGAAACTCCCGTCCCCCTTACTTTGACCCCCCCCCCGACCCCTGACCCCTGACCTCTGACCCTTCCCCCGCTCACCCTGATCAGATGAATCGCTCTCGGCGGGGCTCGTCTCGCCCTCCTCCGTCACCTCCTGCCGTCTGCCTCGGAGGACCCTGGCCCGGGGTTGCGTCAGCCTGGCGGATCCCTGAGCCAGAGGCCCGGAGCCCTTCCTCCGCCCTCGCCGCATCATCAGCATGGATCCCGTCCAGCCGTCCTGGGCCCCACCGCTGTCTGCACTAGCTGCTGGGAGGAGGGCGGAGAAGGGAGCGCACAGTCACTTCTCCTACCTGGGCCACGGCTTGCGGCAGTCACACATTCATAGGAGTGAAACAAGATGTGCGGTGGGGTTCCGTGTTCTGATATTCATCGACACGCTCCCTGATTCACTGATGCGCTTCACTAAATTGCAATAGTGAAAATCGTTTTGATCGTTTTTGAGAGAGTTTTGATCGAAAACAGATCAAAAACAAAGATTCTTCTTTCTGCTGGGGCTATCGTGTTGGTCCCAGCTAGTCTCTACTGGCTGGTGGGTAGAGAAAAGAGCCCACACAGGACTACAGCAGGTCTCGTCTGAATTTTAAACATCAGAACAGTTTTAGCTCCATGCAGGCCTCAAAGTGCCGGCGTCGCCTATTCCATTTGAAAACTAAGAACCACTCTGCGCCAAGCTGATCTGCATGTGCTGGCGTCAACAGAGCCTGAGGCGGAGCGGAGTACAATGGTGCTGTTGACATATCTACCTGTGTCACTCTGACCTCCAGACTCTCGCCTGCACTCCACCTTGGGGACGCCCTGCCTGTGGCCATGCTTGGGGGCGGAGCGGGGCGGGGAGGCCTCCTTCTCCCGGGGCCCTGGCCCCGTCAGAGTCCTCTTCCCCTTCTGCTTGAGCTGGGACATGTCATTGGCCAGCTTCGAGCCGAGGACGCCGTGAAGACTACTCTTTCTGCAGCTCTGTCCTTTGATCTGAGAGGGGCAAAGAGAGAGAGAGAGAGAGAGAGAGAGAGAGAGAGAGAGAGAGAGAGAGAGAGAGAGAGAGAGAGAGAGAGAGAGAGAGAGAGAGAGAGAGAGAGAGAGAGAGAGAGAGAGAAGGAGAGAGAGAGAGAAGGAGAGAGAGAGAGAGAGGAGGGAGGCAAAGAGAGGAAGAGGGAGGAAGGGAGAAAGAAAGAAAAAGAGAGAGATAGAGAGATAGAGGGAGGGAGGGAGGGAGGGAAGAGAGTTACATCCCCAGACATAGCCGGGCGGCGACAGAAACAGAGCACGCGGAGAGAAACAAACAAACAGAAGAATGAAACCGATATGAACATGGAGAGCCTGGGACTCGGACTCTCTCCAGGGTAGACCCTAATTAGTGTGTGACGAAAAAAGGAAAAAACGATCAAACACAAAGAAAAAACGATCAAACACAAAGAAACAAAGAGGAGGGATGGAGGACAAAGACAAGAGGACGAGGGGACCCTGACCTGTGCTGCTCCGAGGCCCTCGAAGCCCCGATTGGACAGCTTCTTCTTCCTCCTCTGGGTGTCCCCGCCCCCTTCCAGGTCCTCCGGCGACAGAGCAAGCCCCGCCCCTATAGACCTGCCAGTCAAAACAAGGGAGAGGCATTCATTAAAAGAAAGAATAGTGGAGGCATGAAAGAGGAGAGGGAAAAAAAGGAGAGATCAGAGGGGGGGTTGAGTCACCTCTCTGTGGGTTCTAATAACTCCCCTTTCTTCCTCTGATGAACAGGAATGGAAAAAAAAACCGAGAAGCCCGGTCCTCCGACCACACGCTTGAAAAATTGGGATCTAACAGCAAACCTGGGATTGTTTGAGGGCAGTGTGGGATAAGAAGCCGGGATGCTTCATCAAGGGAGTCCCCCCCCCCCCCCCCCCCACCCCCCCTGCCCCACGGAGCACAGAGAGCTTTGAAGGGATCCAGTGGATGGTTTGAAGGCATTGCATTTGTATGCAGTTCCATTGTTCTCTGTGAATATCATAGCTCTCCAACCAGCATTTCCATATCAGTGCAACTCATCCCCCCACAGAGTGCAGCATCACAGCCTGCTCCAAATGCCCTTGAATTTCCCCTGGAAAGCTGCCCACGGACCACACAGATGCAAGCCAGGCCATACTCAAACAAAAGATTAACTTCCCCTCTCCTACTGTGTGCATAGGCCTTAGAATGCCATCAGTCACATTCAGCGAGCACTGCCGTAATCGGAGTGCCAGATCGCTGGCAAGCCTTTCAACGTTCTTCAGCGGTTCACTGTACAGCCGACTTTACCAAACATAATTAGCGTGTGCGTGCGCTGTGCTCAGAACGCTGCGTAGTGTGTGACCCAGAGTGCTGCTCGAGTCCTGTTTGCGTTTGTGTGTGTGTGTGCGTACGCCCGAGAATGCCTCGTTCAAGGGTGCTGGCGTGCATCAGCAATAGCAGCGTGGAGCGAGCGAGCGAGCGAGGGAGGGATGCTGGGGGGGGGGGGTAGGTAGGGGGGGCGGAGGGGCGTGGTCCAGACATGACGCGAGGCTGTCTGCCTGCTGACTGACAGGCGAGTGGCAGAGGTGGCTGTGAAGTGAGAGCTGCCCCCGGTAGAGGCAGACCCCGACCGCCCCGCGCCGCCGACAAACACAATATGACAGAGGCTCCTCCCCTCTGGGGGTGGGGGGGGCGGGGGGCTCACGCTGACTAATTAAACTGAATTGATTAGCAGGGTCTGCTGTTCCGTAGCAGCCCTCTACCCCCCCCTCCCCCCCACCCTCGCCACTAGGAACGGCGCCCACAAAGGAGCCGGCATTTCTGCCCACGGGAATGAACCGCGCGACACAAACAACGCGCATGCACGCGCGCAGACGCGCGCAGACGCGCTGAGGCACACGCAGGAACGCGAGCCGGGGGAAACAGATGGATGGAAACCCTAACACGCGCATCCAAGCACACACGCACACTTACTGTATTAGAACACACACACACAGACACACACACAGACACACACACAGACAGACACACACACACACACAGACAGACACACACACACACACAGACAGACACACACACAGACAGTTCCTGCTGGCGGCCTGGGCCGGGGCTGCAGGAGAGGGGGCTGTGCTGTTACCCACTGACCCACTGCCCCCCCATCAAAGCCGGGAGCGTCAGCTTGTGCATCCCAGTGAGTGACAGGTACAGCACAGGCTTTTACATAACCCCCCTCCCCCCCCCCCCCCCCCAGCCCCGAGTTAGCTACACGGGGCCAATCTACCTCAGCCTGTATGCTTCCCCATCCAACAACATTACTCATCGCAGGGCATGCCGTCACTGCGCACCGTTTACACAGACCCGAGTGGACTGT
The DNA here is from genome assembly GCF_963692335.1 of Osmerus eperlanus. Taxonomy (NCBI): domain Eukaryota; kingdom Metazoa; phylum Chordata; class Actinopteri; order Osmeriformes; family Osmeridae; genus Osmerus; species Osmerus eperlanus. Next base: position 6,238,441 of record NC_085019.1, read on the forward strand.
GGAGCTGGAGGACTGCTGGACATCCCCCACACCCCCACCGACTCCGCCGTGGCGCTCTGGCCTGGCGCCCTTTTCGTTCGGGGTGTCACTGTCACACGACATCAGCGTCCCGGCCCGGCCGCGCCGCGCTCCTCTGCCCGGCCTGCCGTGGGGGCAAGGGGCACACGGGCGGAAGGAGAGTGGAGGTGACATCTCAGTGGGACAGCTGGGAACACCATGGACCGCTGCCCAGAACTGGAAGTGGGGGGGTGGGGGGGGTTATGGAGGGGTTGGGTGCCACTGAGCCCCTCCAAGGCCCTAGCGTGGCCACTGATGACAGGACTAATTGAAGATTGACAACAAACCCCCCCCATCCGGCGACCTCCAGCGAGCTGTTGCACACAGCTGTAGTCATTGTCATTACCATTTGAAACCCGCAGGATGCATGCACGCACGCACGCACACACACACACACAAAAACACACATGCATGAACTCGCACGCACACACCAAAATCGCCACCAAATCCCTTGATGTCAGTCCCTCTATGTGACTGTTTGGCCTGTGTGGCTGACCTGGTCCCCCTGGCCGACCCCCAGTGACCCTGTGGCTTAATGGCAGGCCTGTGTCACATTCCTGGTGCTCGGGCAGATTACAGGAGAATTCACAGTACTCTAATTACAGCCTTCGCCTGTCATCCCCCAGCCCTCACAACCGGCAGCCCACCAGTGGCCCCCCAGCCCCGCACACACAGTCATGCCATTCAGGCTTAGGATTAGCTGGGCGGAAACTCACTGAGACACACGCGCGCGCGCACGCACGAACACACACACACAGGGGCGCACAGTCACAAAGAGGCACTCAGAGATATGAGGAACACACATGGAATAAATACAAGCACGAGGCGGTACAAATGCGCCCTCGCGCACACACATGCACCACTGACACAGATCACACAGTAATACAATTCAGTTCTAGTGCTGATTAGGTTAAGATTGGGTTCAAGTGGACTTCCTTGACGGGGTCAGCAGAGTTCTCCCATTTCCTGTTTGTGCTCTGAGAGCCAGTCTTCTGAATGCCAGTGATAGGGGAGCTTATCAGCATCACACTGGACCCTTGCCAGGAAACAGCAGCATGGGCTACGCCAGGCTGGACCAGGCTGGGCTAGGCTAGCGTAGACTAAGCTAGGCTAGGCTAGGCTAGAACAGTCTACACAAGGCTAGGTCAGGGAACACGAGACTAGTAGACTCGACCAGGCTAGGCTGGGATCGGGTCGACTCGGCTAGGCCAAGCTAGGACAGGCTAGGCCAGGCTAGGCTAAGCTAGGACAGGCTAAAACAGGCTAGGCCAGGCTAGGCTAAGCTAGGACAGGCTAAAACAGGCTAGGTCAGGCTAGGCCAGGCTAAAACAGGCTAGGTCAGGCTAGGCCAGGCTAAAACAGGCTAGGTCAGGCTAGGCCAGGCTAAAACAGGCTAGGTCAGGCTAGGCCAGGCTAAAACAGGCTAGGTCAGGCTAGGCCAGGCTAAAACTGGCTAGGTCAAGGATGTGAACATCAGGACACTTACTTGACTTTCCTTTGGCTGTCTGAAGAGGAAACGGGGCCGGTGGCAGGGGTGGATTTACGTTTCCTGGGTCGCCCGGGTCCTCGGCGTGCTGGGCTGCGGGGGGTTTCCTCTTTCCTGTACACACACACACACACTATGTTTAAAAACGCACACAAGGCTGGGCCCTAATAAGCAAGAACTCCTCTTTGAGAAAAGGGAAGCCACGGGCCTTAGCGTTTGTTTTGTTTCGCCAATCTTTTTCTGGAGGCGGCAAAGGGGTTGTCGATTAGGGGCAGCGAAAGGAAGAGGAGGGAGGGAGAGGGGGCGAGGGAGGGGGGGGGGGGATGAGGTGAATAAAGACATGCTCACTGGTGGTCATGCTTCCGCTGTAGCTTGGCCAGCTCCCTCTGTTTCTCCTTGTAGCGCCGCTGGATCTCCGCCAGCTTCACCCGCATGGCCAGCTCTGGCCCGTCCATTGTCTCCATGCCACCCTTCGCCGGGCACGCCTGGTAGACCACCAACACCATTCATGGAGTTAGTCATAATCTCGGTTTCTACAACAGCTAGAGTGAGGCTACATTCTCCCCCCGCCACTGTGTTGTCCTGTGTGTTTAGTGAGCTGGAAGGAGACACCGTAGATGTGGTCTTACCGGCTCGTTGCGTGGGGTCCAGCTGCATTTCCTGCGCAGGTTGAGGGTTCGGCGGGCGGGGCCGCTGCGCCCGGCGCCAGCATCGGCGCCCTCCTGGGAGCTCAGCTCCAGGGCGCGGGCCGCGGCCAGGGTAGCCAGACTCTGCAGGTCGAAGGTCAACAGCTCCTCCCCTGTCACATGCAACACCAGAACAGTGTCAGTACTGATCTCGACATATCTGGAACATGTGTGTGACTGACAGATGTTCAGATATGTCCCGTCTGGCCTCTCTTTTATGTGTGTGTGTTGAGGGGGGGGGTGTCTTTTGAGTGGTTTGAGTGGGATTCACACAGAAATGTGCGTTTTAGTGTGTTTGCAGTTGTCTATTGCATGTCAAGTTTCGATGCGACGCTAGCACGAGGGGTTGAAAAGCAGGCCCACTCAGAGGTCATGTCAGGGTGGACTACACAGATGCTGCTGGGAAAGTGGCCATCTGGACCTGAGCTTCCCTTTCTCTGCCCACCCCTCCATCTCTCCCAACCTGCATCGCTCTACCCCAGCATTACTCTCTCTCTACCCTCGGTCCATCTCTCTAGGCTCCTCCACCCCTCCACTTCCCTATGCTTTTTATCACTTCATCACTCAAGCCCTTTCCACCTCTCCGCCTCCATCACTCCATCCCACTACCCCCCCCCCCCCCCCCCCCCCGATCTTCCCCTTGGCACTGGGCTGGCTCCTCTCACCCACTAATGTGCCAGAGGAGCTCCAAAATATGACCATGTGGCCTAGTTATGGAGGGCACGACTGGCTCTGTCAAAAACCAACACTCAAACACTGCCAGATCGAGCTATACACACGCTTAGCAAATGTTCCCAAATACCGTAATTCCAAAACACTGATTTTTTTGAGTGAATAGAACTTAAAACCTCCAAGATTTCACCAACATCGTTGCTCAAATCGGTTGATGATATCCTTTTTATAGAAGTATCTTTTGGGACCAGTTAAATGCATTAAGATGCTGGGGTAAACACAAAACATTTTTGTGTGCGGAGGATGAAAAAACAACCCAACGATGCTTTGAAAAACAGGGAAGCTTTTAAGAGGCACTTTAAAACAATGGGGTCTAATTAGGCAGGCAATGCTCCAGGGTCCTGAAAACATTGACTGCTTTTGTGATTACACACTAACTTTCAGCAACACTCTATGTTCAGGGGGAAAGGGGGCAAATTGCAATGTTTTTTTTTCTGTTTTGTAAAAATAGAAGGAGAAAATTGTGTGTGTGTGTGTGATCAAACAGTAGCGATATAAAGAAACAGGCAGGGAGACAGTTCCCTGAGGATAGGAGAGAGTAGAGAGGGAGGCAGTAAAGGCCTGATGTTGCCTCTCTTTTTCGTCTCTTTCTCTCTCTCCCCCTCCCTCTCTTTCTCTCCGTCTCTCTCCCTCTCTTTCTATCTCTCGATCTCTGTTTCTCACTCTCTCTCTCTCTCTCTCTCTCTCTCTCTCTCTCTCTCTCTCTGGAGGCCACTCTATCATTAGTGCCGTCTTTCAGGAAGACGCACCCTTAACAGAGGAAAGCACAGAAACTAGTGGCAGTTTCTCTGGGGAGGTGTTAGGATCCACCAGAGGCCAGAGCGACGGGGAGGGAAGGGGGACGGGGGAGGATCAGGGAGGAGAGATAAGAGACGGAGGCTAGGCCAGAGGGCCGGTTCGGGAAAGAGGGAGGAGAGCGCCTCAGTGGACGGGAGGACAGGAGGGAATACGCCGGAAGTGAAGAGTGCGCTCGCCGCTAATAGTTCTGAGTGTGTTTCTAAGTGCACGTTAATACATAATGCGGCGCTAAAACGCCCCCCCAGCTTCCGCACTCTGCTCACCCTGGCTGCCCCCGGTGGCGCGTCGGCGCTGCTGCAGCTCCAGGTCGGCCAGCTCGCTCAGCAGCTCCATGCCGTGGTGGGGGGCGGCCTGGGACCGGCTCCCGCAGGCCGGCCGGGCGCTGCAGGGCAGCATGGGAAAGGGAGGCACGTCCGTACAGAAGGCGGCAGCGATCAGCAGCTCCAGGCTCCAGTAGCAGTGAACAGGGGGCTTGTGGGGGGCTGCGACCAGGCCTTGGTCCGGGCGCGGGGAGGGCACGGGGGAGGGGGAGAGAGAAAGGCACACGGGCTCCGCTGATTGGCTGTCAGGGGTCTCCTCCTGCTCCCCCTCTGCATCCTCGGGAGCGTCTTCAGGCTGGGGGTCTGGGTCCAGGTCGATGACAGTTCCCTGGTCTAGCTCATGGTTGGATGTCCCCTTGGCCTCCAGGCCCTCCTTTTCTAGACCCTTCTCCACCTGCTCGTCCTGTTCTTTCTCCTCCTCCTCCTCCTCCTCCTCCTCCTCCTCCAGGGTTATGACAGGGTCAGGTCTGGTCAGGTCGGGCTGCTCCACAGGCAGGGGGAGGGGGCACGCGGCTGTCTCACAGACCGGGCTCTCCGCGGGAGGACACACCAGCACCTCCTCCTCTTCCCCTGGAGCCTGCTCGGGCCCCTGCTCCGGAGGCGCACAGCCACCTGCCGTCACACCCTCTTTCACCTCTTCCCTCTGCTCGATCCCGGCTTCCGCTAACGCCTCTTCCTCCTCGACTTCCTGTTGGGATTCTGGGAGTGGCCTAACGACGGCTTGGCACTCTAGCCCCTCCCCCAGGTTGGAGAGGGACTGGGGAGCATGCTCCGAAGGCTCTGCTTGTACCGCCTCCAGGTCAGCCGGCTCGGCCAATCGTACGTCCTGGGAGGAGGGGCCGTTCCTGTAACCCATGGTGATGGCGGGGTAGGTGTATCCAGGTGGCAGGTCTGGGGGAAATGGTTAAAGACAGAGGTTAGATTTACCCAAAGAGAACAGAAAACAGAAAAGCATTCAAGTTTCTCCCAAACCAGAAGATGATCTCATTCTGTCCAACTTTCTCCTCTCCTTCTTCCTCTCTTTGAATTTGGCAAACTTTGACTTCTTCCTCTGACACTATCTCCTGAAGAAGTGTCCGGCAGTTAAAAGACCATGCACGGAGGAACCTCCCAAAACTTCACTCCCCAGTCTTAGGAGAGGCCGTGAAAGAGGAAGTGATGTAAGTGGCATGTTGCCTTGATCTCAGGCCAGCGGAAAGAAGCAGGAATGCGTGCGAGAGTGGAGCAAGGCTGCACCTCTCCTCAGCCACAGCCAGGCTGTTAGCCAGGCGTTAATGATGATAAAGAGGGTGTGGGCCTGGAGGGGGTTGGAGGTGGGTGGCGGGTGGGGGCTTGGAGCGAGGTGTTCCACCATCATTATCAAGGTGACAGGGCTGGGCAGCCCAGCCAGCCTGGCAGCCATTTTCTACAGCTCCTGCTCTGTCAGTCAGGGGCTAGTCAGTCCGCAGAGCGGGAGCCAAAGCTAACCACCCAGCAGCACAGAGACAAAGAGAAAGATCATTAACCGGAGCGGCTCCACCAATTACCAGAGGACGAGGGGGCTGTTGCTAGTGTAGACGCTGATGTGTATTTGCCTTCGCTCTTGCTGTGTCAGACCTATCAGGAATCTCATCAGTCTCTGAGGAGCCGAGCAGAGCTGAGAGGACTCAACCCTACAGACGCTCCTTAAATCAATGACAGACAGCTGAATAGCTCTGCCAACAGTCTGCTTCTCTGTGAGAATCGGTTGTCTGTGTGTGTGCGTACGTGTCGGTGTGTGTGTGTCTTCAATCTCACCCGGCTCAAGGGATCGTGGGTAGTCCTGCCGGGGCTGGCCCTCCCCTCTCTTGTCTTGGGATTCGGCGGCCTTGGGCAACTGAGGGGGGGCGGGGCTGATGGCGGGGGAGCGCGGGGCTGCGGCGGCGGGGCTGGGGGCGGGACAGGGCGTGGAGGGGGTGCTCTTGGGGTGCGGCCGCAGGGACGGGGACTGGCAGCAGGGGGACAGGTGGGCGGCGCAGGCCCCCGGGGGGGAGGAGTTCCTGGTGGGGGGGTTGTAGGAGTAGGGCTTGGCAGGTTTGGAGGCCCGAGGCTCTGAAAGCAACTCCTCCAACTCCGCGGAGGGCTCCTCTGGTCTCTTCTGCATCTGGGAGGGGAGGAGGAGGAAGACAGATTGAGAGGGGAATATCGGGATCAGAATCCACCGTGAGAGTGGAACATGTGTGGAACATGTGTGAGACACATGTGTCCATGTGTCTCTTTCCCAGCTAATGAAACTTGTCTGGAGAGTCCTGCTGATTGACAGAACAGCTCTATCAGTATTGGTGTGATGTGATACCTACATAGAGCTGAGAAAGGCATTAATTCACCTTGGTGCCCTGTGTATATCGACTCTGCTATGTGCAATAACAGACCCAGCAGTTTGCATCACAACCTTTATTGAGCCTTACTTCTTCCCAGTGGGAGAATCAGCAAATCCTGGAATAATGTTGGACAAGCTAAGAATAGGCTAGTAGCATGGTGCTGTGACTGCATAGCGTTGGTGCAACCGTGTTTCTGCTGACTCACCATTCATTTACTGGACCAGAATGCAGCCAAAGTTGTCATGGCAATCTTTCAAAATATACGTTTCGAGGAGTTCTTGTTTATGCACTTTACCTATCTACCACTGAACATTCCATCTGTCTGCCTGTCTGTTTTTCTGCCCGCTTGTCTGTCTGTCTGTCTGTCTGTCTGTTTTTCTGCCCGCTTGTCTGTCTGTCTGTCTGTCTGTCTGTCTGTTTTTCTGCCCGCTTGTCTGTCTGTCTGTCTGTCTGTCTGTTTTTCTGCCCGCTTGTCTGTCTGTCTGTCTGTTTTTCTGCCCGCTTGTCTGTCTGTCTGTCTGTTTTTCTGCCCGCTTGTCTGTCTGTCTGTCTGTTTTTCTGCCCGCTTGTCTGTCTGTCTGTCTGTTTTTCTGCCCGCTTGTCTGTCTGTCTGTCTGTCTGTCTGTTTTTCTGCCCGCTTGTCTGTCTGTCTGTCTGTCTGTTTTTCTGCCCGCTTGTCTGTCTGTCTGTCTGTCTGTCTGTCTGTTTTTCTGCCCGCTTGTCTGTCTGTCTGTCTGTCTGTCTGTCTGTTTTTCTGCCCGCTTGTCTGTCTGTCTGTCTGTCTGTCTGTCTGTTTTTCTGCCCGCTTGTCTGTCTGTCTGTCTGTCTGTTTTTCTGCCCGCTTGTCTGTCTGTCTGTCTGTCTGTCTGTCTGTCTGTTTTTCTGCCCGCTTGTCTGTCTGTCTGTCTGTCTGTCTGTTTTTCTGCCCGCTTGTCTGTCTGTCTGTCTGTCTGTCTGTCTGTTTTTCTGCCCGCTTGTCTGTCTGTCTGTCTGTCTGTCTGTCTGTTTTTCTGCCCGCTTGTCTGTCTGTCTGTCTGTCTGTCTGTCTGTTTTTCTGCCCGCTTGTCTGTCTGTCTGTCTGTCTGTCTGTTTTTCTGCCCGCTTGTCTGTCTGTCTGTCTGTCTGTCTGTCTGTTTTTCTGCCCGCTTGTCTGTCTGTCTGTCTGTCTGTCTGTCTGTTTTTCTGCCCGCTTGTCTGTCTGTCTGTCTGTCTGTCTGTCTGTCTGTTTTTCTGCCCGCTTGTCTGTCTGTCTGTCTGTCTGTCTGTTTTTCTGCCCGCTTGTCTGTCTGTCTGTCTGTCTGTCTGTCTGTTTTTCTGCCCGCTTGTCTGTCTGTCTGTCTGTCTGTCTGTCTGTTTTTCTGCCCGCTTGTCTGTCTGTCTGTCTGTCTGTCTGTTTTTCTGCCCGCTTGTCTGTCTGTCTGTCTGTCTGTCTGTCTGTTTTTCTGCCCGCTTGTCTGTCTGTCTGTCTGTTTTTCTGCCCGCTTGTCTGTCTGTCTGTCTGTCTGTTTTTCTGCCCGCTTGTCTGTCTGTCTGTCTGTCTGTTTTTCTGCCCGCTTGTCTGTCTGTCTGTCTGTCTGTCTGTTTTTCTGCCCGCCTGTCTGTCTGTCTGTCTGTCTGTCTGTCTGTCTGTTTTTCTGCCCGCTTGTCTGTCTGTCTGTCTGTCTGTCTGTTTTTCTGCCCGCTTGTCTGTCTGTCTGTCTGTCTGTTTTTCTGCCCGCCTGTCTGTCTGTCTGTCTGTCTGTCTGTCTTTCTGCCCGTCCGTCCGTCCGTCCGTCCCTCCGTCCCTCCGTCCCTCCCTCCCTCCCTCCCTCCCTCCCTCCCTCCCTCCCTCCCTCCCTCCCTCCCTCTCTCTCTCTCTCTCTCTCTCTCTCTCTCTCTCTCTCTCTCTTCTCTCTCTCTCTCTCTCTCTCTCTCTCTGTCTCTCTATGTCTCTCTATGTCTCTCTCTGTCTCTCTCTCTGTCTGTCTGTCTCTCTCTCTCTGTTAACCATCTGCTGTGTCCGTCCGTCCGTCAGTCCGTCAGTGCGAGTGTGTTACCTGGTTGTGCAAGGCTCTGTGCTGGAGCTCCATGGTGTGTGCAGTCCTATGCTGGGCCTGGGGCTGGGGCTGGGCCTGGTGGACCTGGTGCTGGGCCTGGTGGGCCTGGTGGACCTGGTGCTGGGCCTGGTGCTGATGTTGGTGCTGGAGCTGCTGATGCTGGTGCTGCTGGAGAGCGTAGAGCTCCTGTTGCCGTAGAAACGGGGAGCGGGAGTACACAGCAGGATGCTGCATGTGGGAGGGGGGCCCTCGGGCTCCGTACACAGGGGGCCACAGCCCTGGCTGCTCCATCACATCTAATGAGAGAGAGGAGGGGATCAGCACCCACTGCCTGGTATGCATACACACACACACTTGGATGTACACAGACGCACATCTCCCACACACATATTATCATACAAAGATGCATGCACGCGCACACAAACGCTCACAAAGAGGGGGGGGGGGGGGGGGGCAGCCGAGCCCACACATGTATCAATTCTGTGAACATGATTGTTTGTATTAACCCTTCATCACAGATAATGGACACACTGAACACGATACTCTCTCCCACAAAGGCTGTTTATGCTGAGAACACGGCCCCCCCTAACACCAGCAATCCCACGCTCTCTCCAGCCCCCCCCGACTCTCTGAATAGAACAGTGTCTCATAAAGACTATCCTGAGAATACTCCGGAATTTCAGAGCTCCGACAACAATGACAAATAAAATGATGATCATGATCTTAGCCATGAGGTCATATTGCAGACCGCTCACTGGACATACATAGACGTCCATGTACTGGGGTGAACCCCCCAGCCGCCCCGAACCCCAATCCCGCCAAAAGTTCCTCCCCCCTATCCTAACCACAGGACATGACTGTGGGCCAGAGGGGGGGTGAGGGGGTGGGGGTCTGGTTCCCATGTACCGAGGGACACCCGTTTCCCTGCCCTGGCTTAACAGGAAACAGGAACAAGATGCGGGTGAGAGGCAGCAGAGCACATTCACTATGACACTGGGACACAGCCCACGCCGGGCTGACTCAATGTGTTTTTCTCCTTTTCCATATTTCACACACACACACACACACACACACACACACACACACACACACACACACACACACACACACACACACACACACACACACACACACACACACACACACACACACACACACACACACACACACACACACACACAGTGCTCATTAATGTGCATGTCCAGGCTGACCCTTCCCTCCAACCCCTGGCTCCCTGATGCACCACAGACCTTTGTTCTGAGACATTAACCCAGCTAAGCTAATGTTTCCCCGGGGAAGGGTTTTGTAGATGCACTTCCCCTCTCCACTGCAACTCCTGTGGAGCGCGGAAGGAAACATGCCACTGAGGATAGAGAGCTAATTAAATTTCACAGCCTGTTTGCCGAATAGGAGCCTGCATAGACTTAAAGAAGGAGAGAGATTTTTCCCTCCCTCCCCTCTCTTCTTATGCTGTGTGTTTGTTGTGTATGCGTGTGTGTGTGTGTGTGAGTGTGTGTTTGGGGTTGTATGTGTGTGTGTGTGTGTGTCTACATATGGTTTTGGATGAGTACCCTGACCCATCCAGGGGCCCATCCCTGCGGGGGCGGAGCAGGTGGTGAGCAGGAAATGGTTGGAGTGGGATGTGTGTGTACGTGTGTGTGTACGTGTGTGTGTGTATGTGTGTGTCTGTGTGTGCGCATCTGTGAAAGAAGGAGACAGTAGAAAAACATTACCAGGAAACTCATCAACTACACAGGCCTATTCTGAGGCACCCAGCAGAGGCCGAAACGCACCATGCCGCTTCGATATAACAACAGCTCCCAGAAGCCAGTAGGAGGGTGAGAGACGAGAGGGAACAGACGAGGGGAATCGGGGGGGGGGGAGTCTGAATGTGAAGGTTGTGAGGATTAGGGGGTGAGAGTGCTGTGTCGTACCCAGGTGATGGCTGGCAGGGTGGGCAGCTGGCTCCGTGGGCAGCACTACCAGCTGGGCGGAGGGGTCCTGGGGCAGGGGCAGGACAGGCTGCAGAGGGCCTGGCATGGCAGCTGAGAAGCCAGGAGGGAGATTCTGGTGCAGAGCTGAGTGTCCAATTCCTGCATTGATACAAAGACTGACATCAATGCAACTCCAAATAAGCACACCCATCTAGTATAGATTTACAGCATATATATATAGCAGGGATATACATTAACAGGAATATTATTTACATTCGACATTAACATTACATATTTACACCCCCCCCCCAAAAAAAAAAAAAAAAGTCAAACTTGTTCTACAGTGCAAGCTTTTACTGTCATAGAAACTAAGGAATTCTCTCACCATAAGAATGCCCAGTCATCCAGAGGGAGGGGCTTCCAGTCCTGGGCATCCAATGGTGATGAGTGGAATGGGCATGTGCAGCGGCGGCGTCTCCTAATTGGCCAGACTGAAGGGAGGTCCCGCCCGGCACCATGAGGTGAGAGGTGAGCTCACCGTGACAACTGTTGGAGGGATGGATCCTGGCGAATTCCACTCTGTCCTTGTTATCCCTGAAATGAGACGGTTATTTTGTACTGTGTCTGGTAAACACATACGGTTCCTTGACGCTAGCCACGAAAATCATTTTAGAACTACAGAATGCGCTTCTGATCCTTGATTTTCTGCATGCTTCTGTTTTGCTCTGGATAACAGCGTCTGGTAAAAATAAACTGTAATGTAGACAGAATGTCCGAAGTTACAAATGCTACGCAGACACATTGTAAACATGAACTAACCACTGAGTGTGTGTGTGTGTGTGTGTGTGGTGTGAGGAGTGGGGGGTTACCGGATGTATGCTTCTCTATCTCTATCCAGACAGGTGAGGCCCATCTGTTCTCCACTCATCCTCTTCCTCTCCTCCTCTCCGGCGGGGTCCGAAGGGTACATGGAGCGGGGTGGTCCTGGGAGACAAACATTCGCTTAGCAGTTAACACGTGCATTGTCCTCCCCTTGTGAACCCTCCTCCCAACTCCATTTCCCTCTCTCTCTCAACTTCCTCCCCTTCCCTCTCAACTCCCCCTCCCTCTCTCCCAACTCTCACCCAACTCCCTCTCCTCCCTGTCCCCCTCTCTTAACCCCTCCCTGACCTGCCTCCCCCCCCACACCCCGCCCCAACCCCTCCAGTGCCAGAGTGTGGCTACCTCTCCTCAGTGGAACTGCACACTTCGGTTTCTCCAGCACCCCAGGAGCCCACTCCTGTTCTTCCCTCTCCCGAAGCCTGCTGTCCCCACGCTGCCCTTTAACTGTTTAGTCAAATAAGCTGCTTCTACTTTAGGCCCTGGCCAAGCCTGCGGTTTATTTTTCATCAGCCACGTCTTCCAGGGGTTGTAGATCAACAATCTGAGCTCTGCCTCCCTGCTCCTCTGTTTCCAATAGCAACGCCCCCGGGGACCTCCAGACCCCGCCCCCGTCCTCTCCACCCTCCACCCCCCTCCTCCCGCTGCCTCGCTCCCCCTCACCTTTCATGGAGGGGTGCACCCTCCCTTGCCTGCTGCTGGGGTGGCCGTCGGCCGGGCGACAGGGTGGCTCCCTCTGCCTGGCCACGGCGACCGCGATGCCCACCGGCGGCTGTCGCACCTCGCCCTCGCCGTGGCCCGCCTCGCCCATCTCCCGGCCCCTCCCTCCGCAGTCCGAGCGCTCGCCGTCGTTCCCCTGAGCCTTCCTGGTGGGCAGGGCCTGTTTGGAGCCCTGCAGGGCACAGCTGCCCCCCGCCAGGCCCGACTTGAGGCTGCCCAGGCCCCCGAACGGGCTCTTCTGGGAGAGCAGCAGGGGCTGCTGCTGGCTGCTGTACTTGAGCAGGCTCTTCATGGCGCTGCTCTCGCCCTGGGGGGGGCCCTGGGGCTCCTGGCGGGGCGGGGGAGGAGGCGCGGGCTGGGGAGGGGGGAGGCCCATGCTAGGCTGCTGCTGCGGGTGCTGCCTGCTGCTCCCTCCCCCTCCGCCCCCGCCCCCCCCTCCGCCCAGGGACTCCATGTAGGCCTTCCGCTGCTCCTCCACCGAATGGACGTGGTGGGGGGGCCTCATGGCCCAGGGGGGCACCGGGGGCTGCTGGGCGTGGTGGCCGCCGTTGCTGTAGCCGTAGGGAGACATGTCCAGCTTCCTCTTCAGGTCCTGGCTGCTGGGGCCCTGGTTCAGCTCGGCCGGGGGGGCGGCGTCCAGGCCGGGCCGGCCGTGCTGCTGATGCCGGATCCTGGCCACCTTCTGACCGTCTCTCTGTAAGGAGCAGCTCCCCCCGGGCCCAGACCCCGGGCCAGACCCAGGCCCGGGCCCGGGGGCGGGACCCCCGCCGTGCTGGGCCATGCTGTTCGCCCCCAGAGGGGAGGAGTTTGGCGGGAGGCCCGGGTGGGAGCAGTCTCTGTAGGGGGAGGTGTTGACTGAGTGGGGGACGGAGTGGCCGGCCTTGGCCCCCTGTGGCAGAGAAGGCCGGAACACCTCCGAGTCCACACCGCTGTTGACACACTCGGCACTGCGGGAGCGGACCACCTGGTGCTGCTGGGGGTGAGGCTGGGGCTGGGGTTGAGGCTGGGGCTGCTGGAGGTGGTGATGGTGAGCCTGCATCCAGTCTGGGGCCTTCTCTGCCTTTCTGTATGGGTTCTGCTGTTGCTGGGGCTGTGGTTGCGGTTGCTGCTGCTGCTGTTGTTGTTGCTTTCTATGCCAGTTACCGGGGTGACCACCACTCTTTTCCATTGCCTTATCCTTGGCACTTCCACCCCCACCTCCAACCCCCACCCTCTGACAGTCGGGGTTGCCCAGCTGGAAGGACCCCCCAGATTTGTCCCCTAAGTGCCCTACAGACGGTACAAACGTAGGGCCCGTCACCTTGGGGTCCCGCCCCCCACTGGCCGCCACTCTCTCGTGTGGGGGGGGGTTGGTCAGAGGCCCAGGCGGAGGCGGGCAAAAAAAGTCTGGGTGGTGGTGTGCGTGATGGGAGTGGTGGGGGTGGTGCGGGTGGCTGGGGTGGAGCTGCAGGCAGTGGAAGCCCCCCGGGTGGGGGTGGGCGTGAGGGTGGGGGTGGGGGTGAGGGTGCGAGTGGGCCGCCCCGGCGCCGGAGCCCATGTGGAGGGGCGGGGCCACGGAGTAGGAGAGCGAGTGGTGGAGCGTCTGGCCCCTCTCCTGGCAGTCGGAAGGCTGCTCGCTGATCCTCATCTCGCCGATGACGCCCTCCTTGGTGCAGCGGCCCGGCCCGCCCGCTCCCATGTGTCTCACCTGGCTGCCTCCTCCCCCCATCGCCCCCCGGCCCGGCCCCTCTCCCCCGCAGATGGACATGGGGGCCTTGGCCCCGGGTCCTGGGTCTCCGTTCTGCATCTTGCCGTTGAGCAGGCAGGCGCTGAGGGGCTTGCCCATGGGCTGGGGGTGCTCCTTGTACTCCATGGCCAGGGCAGCTTTGTGCCTCTCCAGAGCCTGACTGTTGACCTCATCCAGGGGGACTGGGTGCTGGGGGTACTGGGGGTGCTGCTGGTGGGGGTGGTGGTGGTGTGTGGGCTGCGCCGGGTGGAGGTTGTGGTGCTGCCTCTCCTTGGCCTCCTGTTTGCTGCTGGGTCTTTCCTTGTCCTTGGAGCTAGGCACCCCTCCCCTCTCCACCGCCCCCTCCTTCAGACCCTTATGTAGGCTGGCACCCCCCCCAGGGTCCCTGTCCCTACTACAGGACCCCTGGGGGTGTCCCGGCCCAGCCCTGGAGATGGGTGGGAGGCTGTGATTGGCAGAGATGAGAGGTGGCTGAGAAGGAAGGCTTCGGAGATAGAAGTTCTCTGGAGGATGAAGGAAGACAAATACATTACTCAGGAGACAGAAAATAAATATGAAATGACCAAATTTGATTATCTTAACCTTCAGATAGTATCTCCATCCCTATGGGCTTCCACATATCAATATCCAAAATCAAATTACATCATCCTGTGTTACATCAATTAGATTTTAATGTCGTATTACTGCCTGATTAAATTTTAATCTGTTTGTAGTTTCACCTTTTTGGGTGTCATAGAAACGGTGCTGCCCATAGAGGACTCCGCTGTTGGCATGGTGATCCAAGTGACTCATGGGAAGGAAAGTGTGGGCCAGACTCCCTGAGAATCGAGGATACCCTGGGGCTGCTGAGAGAAAGAGAGAGAGAGAGAGAGAGAGAGAGAGAGAGAGAGAGAGAGAGAGAGAAGAGAGAGAGAGAGAGAGAGAGAGAGAGAGAGAGAGAGACAGAGAGAAAGAGAGAGAGATCCGAGGGAGAGAAAGAGAAAGAGAGAGAGAGCCCCGAGGGAAAGAGGGGGAGAGAGAGAGCCGAGGGAGGGAGGGGGAGAGAGAATAAGAGGATTGATGAGACAGGACAGCAGCAACACATTTGGGCAAGCTGTCAGTGCAGTAGATAGCCTCTCATCCTTTAGGTCCCATGCAGCAGGCACTGGGTGAATACAAAACACAACTAGCCGTCCTTGGCATAACTGCCATCCTTACTCGGGTCTAAAATGGTCAGTCGCAAGGATGATAATGAATGAAAATCTGGATTTGAACCCAAAAATAGGAGTCCCTTTCGCAGTGGTTAGCTTGTTGTCTCGTGAGAATATGTTTCAGGCCTGACTTTACTATGACTGAGGACTGAGGGGGGTCTGTCTGGTGCCTGCCTCGAGGGGTCGAAGGTCAAGTGGACGAGGGAGCGCTAAGCCGTAGCACCTAGGCCTGTGATAACAAACCCATCTGGAAGACATCTCCAGCCCATCCCAGCTGAGGCTGGACACACAATTTACCGGAAATGTTCCGCCCCTTTGCAACCCTGCACACAACAAGCTAGGAGAAACCACAAACAACGAAGGAAACAATTCAACGTCCAAAGTAGATATCAGATCTCTTTCGCTATCACCTGACTTAAGACAACTCGTTATTTTTCTTAAAGCTGTCAGTTCAGGGATTTTCATTCCTTTTAAACTACCTCAAGCAAAGAGGAAAGCTAATACACAAGAAGAACTGGGTCTATTATGCAATGTTGGCCATGTAACGAGCAGTTTGGCCCAGCCACCTTGGCCCCGAGTCCTTCCCATCTCCTCCCCTCCGCCCACAGACTCCAGAAATAACCACATTGGAGATGCTGATGATACCCTATATTCATCACCAGCAGGAGGGAACGAGAGCAGGAGAGCCGGCACGTGATTGGACGGATGGACAGACAGACAAAGAAAGACAGTGAGAGCCTGTCGTGTCCAAACACCGGTGACCTTGGTGAAACAGTGAGCTGTGCAGGTGACCGTGTGCCTCTCCTTCCCTTCCCTGCGCCTGTCTCGGCCCGCTCCCAAGCGGAGCCCAGGGAAGGAGGGCGCGGTAAAGACACAGCACCGCTAGCGAAATGAAACAGAGGCCTGTTTGTGCCGGCACGCCCGCAGGATGCCCGGCGATAGTGCCGGTGCCTGCGTAGCTCCGTGGGGTCCTGCGCCAACGAAATGAGACGGGAGCGTCGAATGCAGGGCTGCTGGGCCAACGTGGCTTGCCGGGAGCCTGGTTTTCTGTGAGCGCCCTCTGGAGCGAGGGGGGGGGGGGGCTGAAGATGGCCTTAGAACCTGATCTGGGAGGGGAGACTCGGCATGCCACCATCATAATTAAGGGAACAGAGAGAAAGATGGAGAGGGACGGACAGAGAGAGAGAGAGAGAGAGAGAGAGAGAGAGAGAGAGAGAGAGAGCATGAGAGAGAGCATGAGAGAGAGAGAGAGAGAGAGAGAGAGAGAGAGAGAGAGAGAGAGAGAGAGAGAGAGAGAGAGAGAGAGAGAGAGAGAGAGAGCAAATAATAACAACACAAGATCAGGAGGTGGAGCTCTCTTAGCCGAGAAGGAGGCCGCTAATTATTAAGTCCTCTTTCATTCTGTCTCCCCTCTGTCGCTCTCTCTCCACCCCTCCCTCCCTCTTTCCTGTCGTGATTAATAAGCAAGTTCATTTATGCCAATTCATTTACCGTGAGAGAAGAAGAAAAAAAACATCCTTTGTTTAAACAAGACATTTTTCGGAGATTCGAAGAGAGAAAGGGAAGGGGGTTTGTTTGGTTGTCTTTATCGCAGCTAGGAGACTGGGGTTGTTGTTTTTTGTCTCCCTCCCTGCGTCGCCGTGGTGTTTGTGAGCGTGACGATTTGGTGGCGTAATCCCCTTTCACAGCGTGGTCTGGCTGTGCCCGATAATGCCAGCCCGCTCGCTTTCAGCATGCCTGCCGTTGGGGCGGCGAGAGGGGCACCGCTGGGCATCGCAAAGCTCATTCAGCCATTAATCTGGGCAGGACAAGGGAAGGTAGTGCTGCTACTGCAGGAGACGTGAGCAGGGTCTTAGTACAGACTGCTGACGCCACAGCACCCCTTCACACACACACACACACACGTACGGCATCAGCCGAAGAATGACAGCGGATCACAGCTTGCATGCAGCACACACACACTCCACCACAGCATCAGCCCCAGCCTCAACCCCCACCACAGCCCCAGCTCCAGTCTTAGCTCCACCCCAGCCTCACCACCAACTCTAGCTCCAACGCTAGCCTTTTTCCATGCCCCAGTCTCGGCCTCAGCCCTTACCTTTTGCCATGTTCCAGCCCCAGATCTAGTTCCAGCCCAAGACCCAGATCTAGCCTCAGCCCCAGCCCCAGATCAAGCCCCAGCCTCAGCCTCAGCCCTATCTAGCTTCCACCCCAGCCTCATCCCAGCAGCAGCTTGGAAGGACAAAGGAGAGCTGGATATAGAACAGCACCTACAGGGTACATTTAAGCCTGGTGAATCAGAAGGGAGGGGGGACTGAGTCTGCTGTAGAGAGCGAGATCCAGTTCTTCTTCTTCTCAAAGTCTTCCATCCCTATAAAACCTGGTCTTCAAGCAGACACTCATACAGCCTGCCATTCAATTACTGAGCAGGATCACATTTTCACTTCCACTAAAACAAAACAAAAAAGCAGAATCGTATACAGCCCCTGGGAAACCTCAGAATAATTTTTGCGAGAGCAGAAGAGAGAATTAGAGGAAGAGAGAAATAGAGGAAGAGAGAGAAATAGAGAGAGAGAGAGAGAGAGAGAGAGAGAGAGAGAGAGAGAGAGAGAGAGAGAGAGAGAGAGAGAGAGAGAGAGAGGAGGGGCAGATGGAGCAGCCTGTCAGGTTCGCTAATTGACAAAAAGTGACAGAACGCTTTAGACAGAGGGAGGGAGGAGAGGAAGAGCGAAGAAGAGAGGAGAAGAGAGAGAAGAGAGCTGTTGGAGGGAGGAGGGACAGTGTATCTCTTCAGGTTTGAGTTGAAAGGAAGGTATGCAGACTGGCACAGAGACAGGAGTGTATAAGAGAGAGAGAGGAAGAGAGAGACAAGGAGTGTGTGTGTTTGTGTGTGTGTGTGTGTGTGTGTGTGAGAGAGAGAAAGAAAGATAAGGAGAAATGAATAGAAGGATGGGGGTGGTTTGCAGTAAGGACGGAAAACAGAAGATATGCAAAGTAGCACAAATCAAAGAGTTGGATGAGAAAGGTGTGTGTGTTTGTGGACAGAGATATTAGGCTGCCATCGTGTTTGGCATACCTCAAGCTATCATTTGGACCCCAGCCACTTGGCTCCAAGCCTATGAGGCTTTACTAGTTTTTTATCCCCCATTCCTGCTTTTTATTTATTTTTGCTTTGAACAGAAAATGTGCTCAGAACATTTTCATGTTTCAAATACCTTTCAAAACTCCAATGGCCATAATCCATTTTGCTATGTATTTCTCCGAAAAGAAAAACAGCAATTTATTGAAGCACTCTCAAACTCTTTCCCTCCTTACACTCAGAATCACCCCTCCTCCCCTCACAGGCAAGCCACCATGCCTGAATGAGACATACAGCAAAGCGGAATATGCACTCAGTTGACCAATATAATCCATGACTTGTATTGCTGGAACAATCTGGAACGATTACACTAGTTCCAGTTGAACACTGCTTCTGGTCTCTGTCTGTACTCCCTACTCCTGACTCCTCTGAGGAGTTTGCCCACACCAGCCACTGATGGTTACCAGCTAATGAGTGCTGTGTTATCTGTCACATAATAATCACATGATGTCTATCACATAATGTAGCACACCGTGGCTCTTTCATCCCTGTGGAATTTGTCAGAATCCCAGCAATCGCTTTTTTGTTGTTGATTTTGTGCAAAAAACAGGTAGCTAAAGACATGAGGATCTTACAAATTCATTGCACACGCATTCACACACGTACCCTTCGGTACACACACACACACGCTATGACGCTTTCTGTGTTGCTGGTGGGACACATCCACACTCAGAGAGCGGAGGCTTCTGGGTAATTGTGTCGCTCTTTTTGATGACTTGCAAAGTCAAAACAGGAGAAAAAAGACAATATGCAATTATGTTCAAGAGGGAACAGCTGAATGGGGTTGATGAACAGTCTGGATTCAATCATGCTCTTAGTGCGTTAGACGCAATTAAACTGCAATAGAGATAATGGCCTTCATTGCCAACTGAGTCATAATCCCAGTCATAATCACCTCCATTACTTTTATTAGGCCTGGCATTATCACCATCATTCTTATTAATATTATTTTATATTTCCCTGTCAAAACTATGTGACATAGACACCCTTGTACAAAAAAAGGGTTTGTGATTGAAGAAGGTGACCTGATGGAGACTCTCTTGGCCTGATAACAGCCATTAAATGAGATACAGTTAGGTCCATAAATATATGTACCACAATGGACACCATCAATAGCAATATGAAAATCTTTCGATATTTTCACTTAAGTGCATTAAATGCAAAATGCCAGGAAAGCACATAATGAAGACGCAAAGTTTGAACGAACGCCAAGCCTGCTTCCTCCCTGGATCATAAACAGCCAATCATGTCCCTTGATTATGGAGCGTGCTACGAGTGACACGCAAGCAACCAATCGTTTAACAGTACCGATGGAGAGGTACCAAGCAAAAATACCAAATGAAAAAGTATCAAAGCAGCAATAAAGAGGTTAAATTCAAAGTGAGGTGGTTAAATTCTCAACAAAGTGGTCAAATTGACCTTATTCAACCTTGTTCCTATCCCCTGGTCTTTAATAAAAACAGGTCACAAAATTCAATAATTCTCAATATCGACTGAAATAAAACATTTGATCGTGATACGTTTTTCAGCTCTATCGCCCAGCCCATGTCCATGTAGACGAGACAGTCTATCCCCTCACACCTCTCGGAGACACAGACATCAGGGCCCAGGGCCCAAACCCAGACCTCCAGCAGCCTCAGCTGTGAGACCCACTGGCTTCACACAGCACTCTCTCCCCCACCCGCGTGCCCTCGTTGCTGGGCTTCGGAGAGGAGGGGCTTCCCATACCACAGGAGGCCGTGGAGGAGGAAGAGAGAGGTGGCAGTGGCTGCTATGAGACCGAGACAGAGCTTGTTGGTCCACTGTGTTAAATGTAAAGGAAGGGGTAGGCTGTGGGGGGAGGTGGGGGGAGGTGTGGGGGGGAGTGGGCGGGACGTGTTAAAGCATTCTCGGAAGCCCTTTGTTTGTTTCCGCGGGAAACAAAGCCATGTCGACCAGTATCGTCATACGTGTCACCAAGGCAGTGAGAACTAGCGAGAATAGCTGAGAGAGGGTTACATGTGTGTGTTTGTGTGTCTGTGTGTGTGTGTGTGTGCAAGGTCAGGTGAGGCTGAAATGGGTGGGGTGGGAACCAGCGCATTGGGCTGGGAGACGGTGAAGAGAGAAAACAGCTGAAAACATTGCAGTCGGTGCAACTTTTACTGGCGTAACGTGTGTGCTGTTCAAAAGACCGACAGACATTCCTGCTGACGTGAATCGAATACCGCAAGATTCTCTGGCTGAACTTTCAACCCTCCACTCCCATCCAAAGCCACAGCATAGGGCTTCACCCTGGGAAGGCCTATTTCAGCACTCAAATAAAAGGGTGGGAAACGGGCTGTTTCTTAACGATTACAAGTCGTCCTCTGCTCTGATGGAAACCTAACACAGGCTAAGAATACTTCCTGCCAGGGCAGGAATACACTCTGTTAAGCTCCATCTTCATGCCTCTAGGATGAGATCTTCACACTGAGTTTACCCAGAGTGCCTGGGCATGTGTGTTTGTAGTCTGTGTGTGTGTGTGTGTGTGTGTGTGTGCGTGTCTGCGTGTGCGCTTGCGCGTGTTTCCTCCTACCTTCGTGGGAGTGGGGGAACCAGATCTGAGAGGCGCTGGAGTGCGGTCCGCCACGGAAGGAGGGGGAGGACGGGGAGGAGGGGGGTCGGGAGGGGTGGGAGGGGTGGGAGGGGGGGGAGCCCAGACTGCCGGCCAGGAATGTCCCCATGAAGGAGGCAGATGAGTTCCCCATCAGTCCACTGCCTGCGTCCACACAGAGGAGGAGACAGATTGAGGGAGAGAGAGAGAGAGAGGGGGGGAATAGGAGGGGGAGAGAGAGAGACAGACAGAGCGAAAAAGGGAAAGAGGGAAAGAGAGAGAGAGGAAAAGCAAGAGAGGGAGAGGTATCATTAGAGGTGTAGCTATGCATACATGCGATGTAATAAAAGAATACAAAGGTTAAACGCTGTAATGCAATATAGTCCGTTTCCCTTAACTATATTGACTCACGCTGGCCATCCTGCTCTATAGAGGGATCAGCAGACCTCTGGCTTAAGAGTATGTCTCTGGCTCTGTGGTCTACTCGTTATGTCTGACAGATCCCTTCACTGTCTTGTTGACTGTGTGTGTGTGTGTGTGAGAGTGTGTGTGTGTGTGTGTGTAAGCTCCCCTCCCCCCGCTGTGAAGCCACAGACACTGGATGCCTTGCCTACCCCCCCCCCTCTCCTCACACCACCTCTCCCCCGGGGGGAAGACAGAGGTCTCATCTCACAGCTGAGTACACATTTTCTCAGGCTCTCTCCTTCTCTCGCTCTCTCGCTCCTATTCCCCCCGGTGTCCCTCTCTCAATTTCTCTCCCTCCCTCCATTATCTTATGCTCTCCATCTCTCACTCTCCTGCCCTCAATCTCTCTTATTGCTCTGCTCCATTTCCCCCTCCCTCTCTCTGGGCAGCAATCTTAGACGCTGCCTCTCTCTTCTCTCTCTCTCTCCCTCTGTCTCTCTCTCTCTCCCTCCGTCTCTCTATCTCTCTCTCCCTCCCTGTCTCTGTCTCTCTCTCTCTCTCTCTCTGTCTCTCTCTCTCTCTCTCTCTCTCTCTCTCTCCCTTTTCATTGTCCCACCTTCTCAGCCTTCCTTCTCTCCGGCCCCGCCCACCCCACCTCCTCCGGCTGTCTCGGAATGACCCTCTCCTCTAAAAAAAACCTCCACGCACACATCCACGCCACGTCGCCGGCCTCCTCTCCTCGGTACCCCCCCCACCCCCCCCCACCCACCCCCACCCCCCTCTCTCTCTCCGGCTCCCTTCTCCTCCTCCTCTCTGCGGCGCTCTGCTTTGTTCTGCTCTATGATAATGGCACCAGCAGGGCAATCTGTCCCTCGCTCGCTGAACTGTGTGTTTAACAAGACAACGATGAGTAATTGACCATTCGCGGGAACGCCTTTGTGACTGGGGGCTGATTGTCTATTATACATTACGGCGCGAGCCAGAGAAAACACACTGATTAACCACTGCTTAAACTGCATTCCCATTATGGTGCTGCCGGCACACTAGAGGAAGAGTCTGGACGCTCGCACATTCATTTCCTCCAAGTCGCTGCCGCCGTGCAGCTGATGCATATGCATGAGTCTCTCTCCGGAGGAGAGAGCACCCACACACTCGACGGCGTCTAACGCATGTGCGTCGCAAGCGGGAACACGCACGGTCTGAGTACCGGAGAGATTAGGGCGACGTGTCTAGCTACCTAGACGTGTTTAACTAGCGTCTCGTTCTCAAACACGGCCTGCGTAGGACTGCGCTTAACGAGGAGCGGTTGAGGCCGGATTTTTGGAAGGGGAATCTGTCTCCCCCGGAGGAGAGAGTTCTGGATTGTTCCCCGAGGCGCATACGCAGCAGCAGGAACCGGAGCGTCAGTCTGCAGATGGGGAGTCTGTCCGCCAGTTAACAGCCTGTGGCTGATGGTCGCTATTCTACACACGCGCACGCACACACACACACCTCCCCCATAGCACCAGCCATGGACAGGTGGAAATCCCCCATAATACCTCAGTCTTATCCCACAATGCTCAGCCAGTATACCCAACTTTACCACCTCTGCCCTCAACATTGTTTAGGCCTCTGTGCGTGTGTGTGTGTGCGCCGCGCATAGGTGTCTGTGTGTGTGTGTGTGCGCCGCGCATATGTGTCTGTGTGTGTGTGCGCCGCGCATATGTGTCTGTGTGTGTGTGTGTGTGCCGCGCATATGTGTCTGCGTGTGTGTGTGCGTGCTGGCTGTCATATACCACAGCAGCACAGGGCTCATGTTACATGGCAAGGTTAAGAGCTGGAGCCATTGACACATGGACACTGTGGAACCATAACAAGCAGCAGACCTGCCTCCCTCTGTCCTCTGATGCAATTACTGTCACCCGGCAAGATGGATGCATGGCTGCTCCAGCTTATGGAAGATATGACAAGGAGGAGAGGACTCAATGCATTTGCTGGTGCACAAGCTATATGGTCAGGTATAGACAATAAACAATGGAGAAAAGCCATTGGTTGATCCGCACAGGTGGTGGGGGCGATTGAGTGTGGGATGATGGAGGAACTAGAGGCGGGGGTTTGAGGTCTGGGGACTAGGGGGTGGGGGGTGGAGGCTGGAGGCTGAAGGCCGGATGCTAGCGGTTGGGTGCTGCCGGCTTGAGGCTGTGGTTTGTTTTGGGGGTGGCCAAATGGAGGTGTGGGAGGGCGGATTAGAACTGCCTGATAACAGTCTGGCGCAGAGCTCACTTCCTCCAGGACCAGGCAGGAGGTTCCGGTGGATAGGTTCTGTTGTGAAAGGAGCCAAATGGATATTTCTGCTTAAATTTCAATGTTGCACTATTCACTTTATTCACAAAGACGAAACATTCCTGTTTTGAAAGCGTTTGGGACCTAACCAGATGGAATAACTGGAGTGTGCTTGAAAGGCCTCTCCCACACACACGCACGCACGCACACACACACACACACACACATACACACACAATCATACACGTGTACAGTACACACAACACATCTTAATATTGGAGTGTGAACCTAGCCATCCAGCATTCTCACAAAGCATACTGGGTAATAAGCCTTCGTCCACAATAACAGTCCTCCTCTCACCTCTAACCCTACCATCCACCACCCTCCTCCACAGCAAGGCACGGTGTCTCGCACTGCCGCCTCACAGCAAGAAAGGTCCTGGGTTCGATTCCCGCCCGGGGCCCTGTTCGGCGTTCAAACGGCCGACCTCCCAGTCCTTTCCGTGTGAAATCTGCACGTTCCCAACGCGCTTGCAGGTGGGGTTTCCCCCCGCAAAGAACCCCGATTTCAAAACCCACCCTGTAACATGTCCCTGGCCACGATACGGATGAGCACATGGACTTGGCACCCGGTGGTTCCTGGCTGTCCTTGTAGGAAGGACAGCGGGATGGGAGAAGTGCCGAGAGGGGATTTGTATCGGGGGACATTGGAGCATGTGTGTGTGTGTGTGTCCGAGTCGCCACTCCGTGCATGCGCGTGTCACATCGAACGATCAATAGAATGTTTCTTCTCCTTCTCCTTCTCCCCCCTTCCCCCTTTTCCCCCACCCCCCACCCCCTACCCTCCACCACCAGACCCCCTACCCCCTTGCCCCCTAGCCCTTTCTAGCTGTGCAGCCCACAGTAATCAGCTAATCCTAATGAATTATTAACAGGCCAGCCTGGAGAGAAGGAGAGATAGAGAGTGGGAGGAGGGGGGGGGGGGAGTAAACAACAGACAAGTGTCTGTAGAGAAAGGGATGGTGGGGGTTGCAAAGGAGAGAAATGAGCAGCTCAAATGAAGGGAGGATTGTGGGGGATGGGGCCGGGAGTGGCAGGTCTCAGATCAGTGTTAAACGCACAACTGTAAATGCCCCAGGCATACTATGAGCAGTATACCACTGATCCAGAATCACCCAGTGCCGCTCTTGCTAAAGGTAAAGTGCCTGGACAAAGCGAATCCTTCTTGACAGTCCAACCTGACCTGAATCACAATGGGGCTCCCATCACCTTCTGTCCCATTGGGCCTTGCTGACTCCACACCTTGTCAATCACCATGTCCTGACCCCGCCCTCTTCAGGTCCAATCCACTACTGCCACCTCTGCTCTCCCACTGGGAGCTATGCTCAGGACTCTGACCACGATCTAGACCTTTCCAATCCCCCCCTAAACACCCTCTTCTCCCTCTCTCTCGTTCTCTCTCTCACAGACAGCACAAGAGAGGGGGAGGAGCGCTGTGTGGAGAGAGAGAGAGAGAGAGAGAGAGAGAGAGAGAGAGAGAGAGAGAGAGAGAGAGAGAGAGAACGACCATCGCACCACCTCCAACCACTTGCACCCCGACGTCCCGGGAAAACGCTCAAGACGTGACAATATCTCTCCCGCCCCGGCAGCCCACGCTCTCCGCCGACTTCCAAATGGAGTGAACTCATGAACCCACTTTTACAACACAGGTTGTAAAAGTGGGTCCGGCTGTGGGAGCCGTGGGCCAGCGGCCGCTGCCAGCGAAAGCTGTGATGAGTGGCGGGGGGGGGGGGGGGGGAGGAGGGGGGAGGAGGGGGGAGGTCCCGGGTGTGAGAGGCCCGGGTCGGGCCCGCCTCGCTGTTTATCCAGCAGCCCATTAAACGGATTCCCCCCCGGCCTGACGGAGGGGCGCGACGGCGAGCCAGAACGGCGTGGCGCGGTGAGGTTTTTCTCGGCCTCTCTTTACCGAAGCCTCGTTTGTTTATTATTTCTGTGGTAAAAGGGTCTTAAGTGGTGCCAACGGTGCACTTCCGTGGCCGCTTAAGAAAAATCGGGTCATGTGCATCCTAATCGGCGCCGATCCCTGACAGCGATGGAGATTAATCCTATTATCGAATTAAAGAGGGGAGGGGGAGGGGGGGGGAGGAGATTCAGGGGCGGGACTCACATCCCTCCATCCCTCCCCCAGTCCCACCTCAGACAAGCCACCTCAAATCACGACTCTCTCTCCAGTGTTTCCCAAAACACGCATGTATGACACACACACACACACACACAATAATGACTCCCCGCCTCTTAGGAGGGGGAGAGCTGAGCATGTACTGGCACACGCACACCGACTCACAAACACGGTCGGTCTCCCACACACACACACGCGCCACAGCAGGCATGGGCAGAGGCCCCACCGAGGCCCTGGAGCGGCCGGGAGGCGGGGGAGGGGGAGAGCCAGGGGGGAGGCTCGGACTACAAAGCCCGGGTTGCCATGGGAACGGCATGGAATCGGCGCCGGAGGGGAGGTGGCTGCGTGCTCACTATAAGAACAGCGGGCAGATGCTGAAGCAAACACACACACGTATACCCATATGCACACGCAAGCGACACACCCCGAGTTTCAGCATTCAGGGGACCAGCTCTCCAGCCTGGGCCCTCTTCAAGACTCCTTGGGAGCAAGCTGGGGGGGGTTTGGAAACCCAAATCTAATCTGGGTTCAAGTGGGTGGTGGGGGAGGGGGCGATCTTTGCTCTTTCAGATTGCTAATCCCTTCGGCAGCACCCGCCGGGGTGGCTCGGTGTTGTGACTTAGCAGGGGAGCTCCACGACGACAGGAGGAGGAGGGCGTGTTTGCGCGGGGGGCCGAGTAGGCAGGGACTGATCGGAGAGCGGGCAGGACGTACCCACACCAGGTGGGCTTCTTATCCCGCACAGACCCAGATCACGCTATCCTCCCAGGCGGAAGCCGACTCACCGACCCTGGCGTGTACATGCCCGCTCTGCGTACACATGCCCGGGCCGGAGCTACAGTTACAGCGTGCATATTGTTTTCCATGTGCGGGAGATGCCGGCAGGACTCCTGAGGTCTCGTATTCCTTCTCCGCGGCACCTGAAAAATGAGCTTGTGAAGTGCTGCTGGTGTCTTATCAACGGACAGCTGCCTGGAGGGATGGATGAACGTGTCGTCCAGACAAGGACACCAGACAGAGAGAGTGAGTGAGTGAGTGAGTGAGGGGGAGGGAGAGAGAGAGAGAGAGAGAGAGAGAGAGAGAGAGAGAGAGAGAGAGAGAGAGAGAGAGAGAGAGAGAGAGAGAGAGAGAGAGAGAGGGAGAGAGAGAGACAGAGAGAGAGAGAAAGAGAGAGAGAGAGAGAGAGACAGAGAGAGAGAGAGAGAGAGAGAGAGAGAGAGAGAGAGAGAGAGAGAGAGAGAGGGAGGGAGAGAGGGAGAGAGAGAGACAGAGAGAGAGAGGGAGAGAGAGAGACAGAGAGAGAGAGAGCGGACTGCAGGTGTGACCGCATCAACCCTCTCTCTACAGCTCTCCGGTCAGAACCACATCAGAGAGTCTCTTTAAAGGCACACTCTCCACACACACTCTCTCTCTGTCACACACATCTAAAGACCACACTCTCCACACACACACATACACTCCCAAACCCACACATGCTTACACACACACACACCATCTCACACATGAGAGACTCAGGACTGTCTCAGTACCTCCGCGGAGATGGAAGACAACTGCATTGTGCCACCGCAGCAAGCAGTCAATACCAGGCGGCAGTCCCTGTACCCCACAGCTCACACACACACACACACACCACCTTCCGTCGCCTGCGTGGAGAACACGGAGGGCCCTCCCCTCTTTCCTCACGTATATTGAATGAATATCAGGGAGATCCGGGCGATCAAAGGGAAGAGGCTTTTCAGCCCCACCTCCAGCAGGGTGCCTCTCCCACCAGGGAGAGCACTGCCATATGCTCTCTGCCTCCTCGTG